>NC_082345.1:6752500-6917500 GCF_027477595.1 Haemorhous mexicanus | reverse complement strand
CCACTAATTTAATATTTTCCCCATCTCATGTACTTTTTTGATTACTTGGTGTCAAAGTGATGCTAAAAGGCATAAAATAAGTGTGCTAAAATAGTCTCTGATAGTATCATTAGAGGAACACAGCACACTTAAATTGTGAAACAAATTCCAGCTCTAGTGCAGGTTTCTCCCATGGGAGATCAGATAGTGAGATTTAAGTGTGAGCATTATCTGGGCCCTGGAGCACAGAAGCAGAGTGACATTCTGCATGAGATGACAAAATTAGAAGTTACATTAATTTTTGTCTAAATAAGGCTGCAAAGTGAGGTCTTTATATTGCATCATTTGCAAAACACACTGTCTCACTAGGTGCGTGTTTCTGAAGCAATAAACATTGTGTGTTTATTGTTCCTGTGTGTAATGCACACAGGAACAATAATGCAATCTTGGTCTCCAGAGTGGAAGAAACAGATTCAAGCCTAGAGCTTAAAAAAAAAAGAAACCACAAGGAGTCTTTTAATCAGTGTATCAATTACTGTATTCTCTGTTTGTACCTCTTGCACAGTGATTTTTAATTTTTTTTTTCTCATAAAGCTTTAGGGAAGTTCCTCAATGAACTTTCTGTGTAGTATTTGAAAAGAGTGGAAGACTCAGCCATAGCAGCTCTGTGTCTCCCTGGAGAAAATGCCCAATGAATTCATTCTGGCAGAGGGAAAACCAAGGTGTTACTTTCAGGAGAACTGAAAGTGAAAAAGTAATCTTTAACTACATTTCACATTGTAAGATATTTTCTTTTTCTTGGTTAGCTATGAATATGAAGCTGATTTTCAGCTTACTACATGTTTTCAGTAAAACATGTTGTTCTTTCTAAAAATACAGACTAGGAAGAGAACAGGATATTTGGCCCCACTTGGCCAGGAGCTGGCTTCATGCACAACTCCTGCTGCTAATGTAACTCCTGTGAAAGCTTTTGAAACTGGCTATGTAGCTGAATTCATGGCTCAACAAAAGTTCAGTGTTGACTTTTAAATGAGCTTTTGCCTTTTCATGGGATAAAGCTTGAAATAGTGGATGGATGCTGAAGGAGGAAAGCAAAGGGCTTGTGTGGGACTGCCCTGACACTGCAGCTGCTTTTCCAAAACTGTTGCACATGAACTTGTTATTTTTCTTGGCATGACATTTGGAGTCTGCTTTCTCCCTTTTCCCTACCCTTTCTTGCTACATTTGCATGAATGTATGGCCAAGGAGAGATTTGAAAGAGCAGAGGGACACTCCATCATTCTTTAAAATCAATCCCTTTAGTTAGATTCACTAGCAGTAGTATCCAAAGGAAGACTGGGAAGTATAATGACAAAATGCATTTCCTATTTTTGTGCCAGTTGTTTTCCTGAATTGGAATATTCTTATGATACAAATGTGCAGTCTGGTTTCAAAACACTGTCTAAGATCTGAATCAGAAATAACACATACTTTGTGCTCTTTAAAGTTGGGTAGCTTGGCAAAGAGAAAAGTCAAGAGTTTGTTTATCCTCTGTTATTTTTGTGATCTTCTAGTAGAGACATAGATAGAAATATGAACTTTTCCTTCATGAGTCTCACTGGATTATTCCACAGATCCAAACATTGTATTTCTAGAAGAATAAACTAGGGGGAAAAAAAGTTTTTATTTGAAGACCAAGGGTTTTTTTTTCTTTCGGTTTCCTTTCATATGAATGCTATTTAAAGTGCTTGAGTAAGAAATTATTATCAGAAAATTGGCCAAAAACAAACTGAGGAGACATTAGCTGAGAAACTGACACAGTTATTACTGAATTCCTAATTACTGAAATGATAATTAACATGTCAAGCTCCATTGTACAAATTGCTTGTAATATAGTAGGAAAAAAAGGTACTAGAAAAAATAAAAAAGCAATCCCTAGTATAGTGCACATCAGTCAAGTGGTTCATTTCAGCATTTACTTTAATGTATGTACATTCATACAACTAAGTATTCAAAATTTGTATGGCCTCATATATATTGTGTGTGCAGTTACCTCCTTGATTCCATTACTGGTGTCTGTTACATCTTGTTGCATCCTGTGTAAGTACATAAGGATGTAAATTTAAGTTGTCTCAGATAACTGAAGTGGTTACCAGTCTAGGAAAGTCTTTTGTATCCAGGAGAGATGTTATGAGAAACATGATGTAAACTTTTTCACATTTTTCCATGAATTTCTATTCTTTCACTCTCTGGAAGTCATTTCACCTCACAGGTATGTACTGATGTTTGATGGGACTGCATCAGATAAGCACAGCAGATGCTGCCAACTTGTCTCTTCGTGGCTGTTGGTGACAATATTGCCTAAAGCCACATGAGAGTTTGAGAGTATTTAACTAGTAGCCAACACTCCAGGGATATAGTGAGGAGAAAAGAGCTTGAACATCATTACCAGTCTGCTGTAAGCAGCCATCATTAACTGCTATTAAAAAAACCAAACAAAACAAAATACAGGAGACTGTACAGTGACCTGAAGCTGTCTGAAAGACAGTGCTCATATTTCTTTTTGATTTGCATTTATGTGCAAAGTGTATTGTGGGGCAGCCCAGTGCTTTCAAATATTTCATTACAGACCAATCATTAAGACAGCAAGAGCTACATTCTGCCATCAAGGGCACTTATTAAATGTGTGTTTGTGTTGGCAATGGGCTTAAAATAAAATAAAATAAAATAAAAATAAAAAATAAAATAAAATTTAAAAACCCAATAAAATAAAAAATAAAATACAGGAACAAAGCAGATACTTTTCTACCTGGTGTTTCCAAGTTCACTGTTATGGATGTTAGATGTGGATGGTATTGTTTTCTTGGAGAGGAATTTTAAAAACTGTTGGGTATTATTTCTGAGCTGTGCTGCAGTTGGCAAAATCCTGTAAAGCATAAAATCTGGCAGTATTATATCTCTGTAAAGAAAAGGTCATTACTGCCTATGCTTTCTTTTATTGTTGCAGTTTTGTTCAAACAAACAAGCAAAACCCCCTCAAGTAAATAACTGTAGCTCTGTGTTACTCTGAGCTGCTGGTGCAGTGCTGTGTAGGTGTCTCATAGCAAAGAGGTGATTTAAACTGAGGGGTGTTTTTGATGACATAATATAAGTATTTTATAACAGCACTAACACCTAATTGCTTGTATTAGGCACTGTAAGAAAACTTGGGCCCAGTCACAAAAGCACTTGGGGCATGTGAAATGCCAACCTTGTGAATCCAGAACACGGTGTCCTTGGCACAGGCTGCCAAACACTGCCAAGAGAGTCTCTGAAATCAGGAGTGGTCTGTGAGAATTGAACCTTAGGAGGTGCAAGATTGGCTTCAGTGTGCTCAGTTCACCTGAATATTCACATTTTTACCCCAAACATGGAAGTGGTAATGATGATTTCTGGGGTTTCCGTGGTTGAGATGACTTCTCAGGTATTAGAAAGTCTCTTTTTTCCCAGCCCTGCCCCAAAGAAAAAGTCGAGATTCATCAGTTCTGCTTTTCAAGGTTGTTTATTTTTTCTTATTTATTACATTCCTTCTCTCACCTGCTGAGATCTGTCCAGCAGGTTGGGTTGTGGCACAGTCCCTGCCCTTGGGGTGGTGTTGGCTTTTTATACCATGAACTACATGTACTTTATTTACAATAATTTTCCAATACCTGTCACCTATGTTAGACAGTCTGTCTCTAAATCAATCCAAAAAGTGTCACTATCTCAGGAGAAGATGGAGAACCAGAAGAAGAAGAAAGACAGAACATGCCCAGATTCCTCCATCTCGCTTCTTAAATCCCCAAAATTCTACTTTTTCACCCTGTGACAAATTAACTATCATTCTACTCAAACTCTTGTGGCTTGTAAGTCTTCACACAAAGTTGGTCATTTTTTCCATGGGCTAAAATCCAAGGCACAGGTGTTTTTGACTCATTGCCAAGGTGTCTGAGCCCCCTGCCAGGGTCTCAAATCACCCAGGGCAGCCTGAGGAATGTCCTGGGTCCCAACAATGATTCAGAGGAATGTTGATGCCTTGGCTCTGCTTACAGTGATTGAAGTTCTGGCCTGGTTTGATACCCTAATGTTAAAAGCTTGGAAAGTTTTGGGCTCACTAAGAATGAGTAAGGAAATGTGAAATGTGAGCTTTGAACAGCAGCATAAGGTGAAATGGTGCTGGAAAATTTATTTTCATTGCCCAGTCTGAGTTTATAGCATATAAATGGAGGCCAGCCCTAGCAGGGATATTGTGTGTCATACAATGCTTGACTTTATTTTTACAGCCCTAGCTGTAGGAATCATGTTTGCATAAATTGCATAAATTCTCCACTTTAATTTGTACAAATAATTTAACTTCTAGTGATTATTTCTGGAAGTTTTAAATAATCTCCTACAAAATTATTAAAGGAGACAAACCCTCACAATTTATTGCTTTTATAAAGTCCCATATTTTTAAGTTGTTTATGTAATTATTTGGGGATACAGCATTTGAATGCAATTACTTTTGTCAATATTCTGAATGTAAATGGTAAAAAGTTTTTTGGGTTTGATTGGATTTTAAATTTTGTTCATTTGCATTCAGTGACCTGTTCAGAAATATTTGAGCAATGACATCACTGGTACTGTCCCACTGAAGGGGATGTGTAGCTGTTACACTGTGGTGTGTAAAAATATCCTTCAGTTAGAGACAAGGCCAATGTAAAGGTATCTTTAGGTTAGAGAAATGCATGGAAGGCAGGCTCTGAGTTTCTTTCTCATCCCTCTCTGGTGAGGAATGACACAGTTGTAGTCCCCCACTGTGGTTTCCACTACAGTTCCAGAGTTATGGTGGCACAGCAGTGGGAAGGCATTTACAGGAACAAGATGATCTTCCAGCTGCTCCAGGAACAATGGAACTAACTCCATTTACTCACTGAAATGTCCTCATCAGTCAGAAAATCTGATTGTGCAACTTAGTCTCCTTTGCCTAAGTTTTTCAAAAGCAATCATCTGTTTATCCAGGTTAGGGCAGAATTTTGATTATTTGTTGAATACCTCCCCTGGCCCATATTTTCACACATGCCTGGGAGCAGGAATGCAGTAGGGCTCATCTTTTCTGCAGGGGACCAGTCAGGTAATAATCCAGGATTTGATCTCTCAGATTGAAAAAAACTAGTTGCTCACAGTGAGCCTTGGACTGTGGGCATGTTTTTTAAATCTTGTTATTTTTTTTAAAAAATGATTTGGGCATCATAACTGGCACCAAAACTGATTGAAATGTGTACAATGAGAGAGAAAGAGTAGACAAATTCTGTGGACCTTGAAAAGACAAATAAATTTTTGGCTTCCATCCCTCTGGAGAGCCCCAGCTTATTTAAAGGCTGAAGTGAGCTGTGGGACTGTTTAGCTTGTTTTTGACTTCAGAAGCTGGAGGAAGCTTTGCAGGAGTAGGATTTCCCTCTGCAGCACTGAGCCATATGGGGAGTGTGTGTGATATCTCCTTGAGGGGAAAGGAATGAAACACAGTCATGATTCTCTGCTGCTTCTTTGGAAAGTCTCTCATTGTAGGACTTCTGCTCCTGGAAAAGACTCCACCCTCTGAGACTCAACCACCTCTGTAAGAGCAGATCCACACACAGTGCATGGCTCCATGCCAGGCTGTAATTTGGTTTTGTCATCTATCTGCTGACTAATGTGACAACTCACACAAGTATTTATTTCCAGAAGGAGGAATGCATAATGAGAGCTGTAGCTCTCCCAAGTTCTGAAAAGCTGTTTAATGAAAAGGAGGGGGGAAAAGCAGCCTCCCACCCTTCCTCCCAAATGACAGGTTTTTCAAAGCCCAAGCACCAAATTCAACAACTTGGAAGTTGGCCTTATGCATTTTTTTAGCTGCCTTTTTCTCTCTGCTGTAGCTTCAAAGAAGCTGGTATTTGTTCTTTGTTGGGCTGGGGGTATTTGGGGACTTAAGGTGAGATGTTGCCAGAGTGCAAAAGGCTGGGAGCTGGGAGGGTGAAAGACTGGACTGCAACTGCATTGCACAGGAATGGAACATGCTCCTGCACACTCAGCCTGCTTTGGCTTCCTAAATCTGATTAAAATACAAAATCCCAGAACAGAGAGGCACCCATCAAAAATTCTGGCCATGTCAGAGGCCCTTGCAAGACTGGTTACAGCTGCAGGTGAAACTCCAGAGCAATTCAAGTCAAAAAACTTGGCTTGTATTCCACCCCAAACTAAGTGCCTGCTGTGGGCTTTGAGGAAACCAGAATTGTCCATGTCTTTCAGGAAAGGAACATCTGAGTTAGCAGGCAGCTATTCTGTGTAGCTGGGAAAAAAGGTGTGTCTGGAAGCTAAAGGTGGAAATAAGATGAGGATTTTGAAGATTGAAAGCCATGAACTTAGTAAAATAGTAGGTGCTCTCACTTGAGATACTTAAATTGAGGTTTCACTTTGGTTTCAGAGTGGCTTCCAGGAAGAAATGATAAACTTCATGCTCATGCTCAATACTTCAGGTATTCCTGAATTAGGTTTTTTGAATGGTGCAATGTGATCTGGTAGTCACATAATCCTAAAGTTGCCTTAAAACATTTAGCTCTGCAGACAGTCGTGTCCTGGCCATTCTGTGATAGGCAGCAGGATATGACAGCCTGTGAGATGGAAACCAGTGGCTGTCCAATGGAATTTTGGGGTGTCCCTGCACAGATTTTCTGGTAGACCTGAATTACTCTGCATGCCTGGCTAAGCAGCTTTGGGCTGGAACTTAATTCACATCTTGGGGCCCTGCTGGAACTGCCCTGCAGATCTCACAGGCTTCCTCCAGCAGTCATTGCCAATGATTTTTCAGAGGAGCCTGTCCACAGAAAAATGGAACCAGGTTTGGAATGCTTGGGCCAGCCTCCAAGGTAAATGTGACTTTTTCAGGGACAGCAATTCCTCAAGATGCTAGTGAAGAAGTGCAGCCCTCATCTGTTTTTGCCCATGTGTGAAGAAGCATAGCAAAAGACCAAGGAAAATACAAATGCTCTTGTAGCATTCTATTGTTGGAAGTCAGGCATGGTGGTTAAATACATCCCTTTTCCTGCTGATGCTGTGGAAAGTTTGTAAATGCCCTTGAAGGGCTTGTCTTTTTCATAAACAATGTATTTTTCATGGTTGCTTGTGGCTGAGCTGAGCTGACACGTGCCTCTTGATATTTTAATATAACACAATGTAGAGTTATTGTCCTAGAAATCACCTTTTTTTTCTTGTACTGTCCTATCAATTAGTGATATTATCAGCTCCTGTCCTTTCAGTTATTGGCCAGTTGAAAAAAGCCAGGCATTGTGAGAACTTTCATTTTTTTTTTACTTCAACATGAAAATGGTTTAAAAGTCAATTAAAAAGTACTTCTATATGAAATTGTAGGAAAGTTTCATTCCTTTTGCCAGCCCTTAAAAAGAAGTGATTTTAAAAAATGAAGATGTCTAATTATAGTTTAGTAATGATGATATGAGGGCTGATTTCTACTGCCATGAGTCAACTTTTGCTTGTTCTTGTGCTCTCTGCCAGGACAATGAGTTTGTCCAGGTAATTTTGCTTTGTCTCCTGCATAGTTGTAAAAATCCTTGTTGATAATGTCACATCCAAGCTTCATTGCTCAGCATGAGCAATCTTAGCAGCACCAGCCTCCTTCCCAGCCAAAACTGCTCTTACATTTCATTGCAGTCTCTCAAGGAAAGCCAGAACTTTCCAAGGCAGGAGGATTTCTCTGCAAGGCTGTGCCAAAACGACTGTGCATGTTGCCAGTGTACCAAGGAGGGCAAATATTAGGAGCTGGTTTTAATTGAAAAGCAGGAGCAACTGACTGGCAGTCTTGGCCAGGGGGAAGGTGAGGCAGTGTGTGCCTGCCTTGGGGAGTGCTGGCCACTCAGCAGGCTGTCCCTAGGGGGAAGGTGGTTGCTGCAGGTGCATGGTGACAGCACATCCTCTTTAGGGAGGGCAGGATATTTTGTCAAATGGCAAGTTATGATCATCCTGACTGTGTCTGTCTGGGTCCTGAACAACTGGAGGGTGATGTCTCTAATTAAATGGACTGTTCCTGAGATCAAGACACAAATTTTCCTGCTTGTGTCATTCAGGCTTAACATTCTTAACATGTTTGAAGCCAAATGTTAACAGCAGCTATTCAGAAATTCTGTCTGAACATCAGGAGATGTTCAAGGTCTAAGGCATAAAGGCCTGGGCTAAGGCAAGGTGAGCCCATTTTGTGGTTTAGGAATATAATTCCTGCAGTTCACTCACTATTCTTATCCAGCTGTCCTAAAGCTGGGATAACTGCCCACTGAGACTGCAATTTTATACAAACACGTTTCAAGATAAAGAACAGTGCACTTGCATCACTAAACATTTCACTGTTTAATTTTCTGGGCTAGAATTATCAAAATTTGATCACTCCCCTTTATGCCAGGAGCAAGGCTCATCTGGACATGTGCATGTGCCAGTCTAAAACAGTTGGGTTGAGTTTTGTTCTCCTCAGACATAGAGGACATAGAGAATAGCACAAGGACTGCACTGCCTGCTCTGTAGCCACATGTGTCAGCATCAAAACCCTGTATTTCCTCCCCCTCCATATTCCAGTCACTCCAGTCTGGACCTGCTCTGTTTTCTGCAGGTCAGGCATTGTGGCACTGCAAGTCCTGTTATACTCACAGACTATATGGCAACCAGCAAACTCTTTTAGGAAATTGGTCACATGTCTTAGAGCCCATCAAAAAACAATAAATCCAATCTCTCAGCTGAGAACATTTGTGCTGTGTTTCAACATATCTTCTGTTCATCCACACCATCCCCAGATAACCAATCAGCTAACAAACTTCTATCATGTTGTAGAGTGGAAATGCTAATAAGCCCTGGAATGCAATGATGTTAATGGATGGTACTGATAGCATTGATGGATGTTAATGGATGATCCATGAGTAGCAGGAGGTTCAGTCAAGCTCACTGCTAAAATACTTAGGAGCTTTACTTTTGTTCCAGCTTGGAAAAGTTTCCATTTACAGATTGCTTGGCCCATTTATAGACTCAGGTCCTGCTGAATTCAGCAGTCTTTGTCTCTTGCTGTTTTGTCCACCTTCACATTAAGAAAGCATCTCTGATGCTGTAGTTGCTTCTTCCTGAAACTTTTAGTTAAGAGAACTGAATGCATCTGCCTTTACCAGAGCACTGCATTCCAGCCCAGCCTGATTCTGGTTTTTGGAAAGAATGCTGTCAAGAAACATGAAATTTCAAATGCCTTTCTCTCAATGTCCTCTTTCTCCCTTGCCTCATCTATCCTTCTGCATTTGACTGATTTATTTTTTAATAATTTCCATTGAGTTGCTTTTTTTGATGACTCCTAGTCCTGTGATTTATTTCTTATTCATCATGTCAGCAAAAGACTGGGAGTAGTATCTGCTAGGTGGATGTGCCTGTGTGGGGATGTTAGTGTCTGTTTAGCTGAGATCAGAATTTTTAGTGCATGAGCTCTTTTGATGAAGGATTTTTGTAGGAAGAAATTTTTATTAGAATTATTAAGTATAAAAATATAATAATTTTTATAATAAATGAATTTATTTTCCTTGAAATGACTGTTGAATATACAGAACACATCCCCTGACAAGCTATAAATGCTTTAAGACAGGTCAGATTTTAGATCTAAATTACTTGACAGAGACCTATAATCTTCTGAGGGTTGATAGGGTAATTTATTCATTGTGTCCATGCAGCCTTTAGCCTCTGCTGAGTCTGCATATTATCATTGGCAGCAGTCTGCTGGAAATGGACACGTTTCCACACACAACTGGAAAAAGTGAGTGTTGATCACTACTGGAATTACTGTTCTAAACTTGGCCTGGCAGTGAAAGGCTCTGTACAGAGGCTCTATGCTTATTTCCTTGGGCCAAAGTGCACTGTCCTCATAGGCTCTTGCACATGTTCTTACCTTTATTCTTTAATCCCTTCTTTTCTGTTTCCCACTTTCCTCACAGTTCGTGGTGCAGTCACCAAGCCTGTGCCCACTGCTGCCCCAACACCATGCCAGAACTCTCCTGTAATGGCAATTTCCCCTCCTCTTTCCCTCTTCCTCCCCAGGCCTTCCTTCTGCCACTTAGGCACAGTTGGTTTTACAGCAAGGGTGGGATCTGAAGTGGGAAATCCATCTGTATTAAAAGCTAGGGGTTTGTTTCCTTTGACAGGTTAGCTTGAATTAATAAATGTAATTATTGCACAGCTCTCTGAATGCTGGAGCAGTCACATTACTTGGTGTATCACAAGAGGAGGATTAAGGGACTAGGAGATGGTTTCCCTTGGAAGAACTGGCAATTCACATTGGCACACTATGTTCTGTAAAACATGACCTGTTTCCCTCACCTCTTGGAGGATGCCATCATTACTAAACTTTATCTTTCCATAATTACTTTTAAAGGCTTCAATCCTTTATGAAAAGAAAATAAAATGCAGGAGTGAAATGCTCTGGGGCAGGCTGCAGTCGCAGTTATCTCCAGAGAAAGTGTGTAGAGAGCTACTGTTTCCACACTGAGTGTTGTTAACACCTCCTGCTCAGCTGGAATCCACTGGAATAAGCAAACTTGATATTGCCTCTTATTTGTCCCATTCTTTTGCTAAATTGTGTCATTACAGTTCACACAATTGCAGCCCAATCTTACTCCAAATTGGGAGTTACACAACAGATGATTTTGGAACTTGAACAAGGACTTTCTTTTTCAGTCCTACTTATGCCTTGTCCTGTATTTGAACTCAAATCGTTGGGGGCTGCTGCACAAACCTGCCACTTAATCCCTGCCTTGTGCTCTGAAGGGTGTTCCACTCTTGCAGAAGAAAAAGTTAACTCAAATGGGAATGTAAAATAAAAAAATGGGTGCACTACAGAACTGGAAAGCTACAGCATCAGTTCTTTCTGACCACTTTGTCATTATTTGTACTCAGCATCTTTGCAAAATGATTTTATCAGAAGAAAAGCTGTTGTCTGGGATAGATGTTCCAGGCAAAGGGTCTGGTTGGCTGATGGAGGTTGGTATTTAAGTGCTTGTGATGTTTTGCACTCAATGGAAATGTTTCTTCTGATTCTGAAATGTAAAAAAGTTAGGGGGAAAGTTTGCTGAAGCTTCTCTTGATCATTTCTCACCTTTTTTTGTGTCCTTGAATCCTTTCTGAGTATACACACAGATCAGTGCCACTCTGCAGCTCCCTGTAGAGTTCTCATGGCTAAAGTGTCCAAGTGCTCACCACTACAATGGCAAAAAACTCAACACACAAATGTCTTTCTTTCTCCTATTGCTGTTCATGGCAGTAGTTTAGAAATTAGCTGAGACATAATTGAAGACTAGGGACTAAATTTTGCAGATAATTTCCATTTTACAGATGCTTTAAAGAAGCATCTCCATCTTGATGTGTGATGTGATCTTGTGGCAACGTGGTGTGCCATTGCCTTCTCCTTAGCCATTGTGCTCCTCTCCTGTTGCTGTTTTGAACTGAGCCCAGTCTGTCCTATCTTATTTTCTTTTCTACACTCCATTTTATTTGCTGTCATTGGCACAATCTCTGTTATTTATTCCTTGTTACTCTCTCTTTGGTCTCCACAATAATGGCTGTGCACTGGCTTAGTTTCAAGGATCTACCCAGCCCTTCATTAGCAGCTCTTTTATCTCTTTAATATTCTTTCCCAACACTACTGTATACATTTCTTTCTTACTTACTTACTTACATTTTCTTTCTTACTACTGTATATATTTCTTTCTCTTTAAGCATTGTCTCATTTGCATTTCCATTAAGTTAGTGTGAAACCATATAATTCCCTTGTTTCTTAAATTTACACAGTATATTATAGATCTGCTAATGTATTTGTACAGTTCAGTCATTCTAAATAGTTTTTTCATGCATTCTTGGAAGTCTCATTAACAGAAAAATATTACATGCTGTAATCCTCTTATCAATTATTATTATCTTATTATTACCAATTATTATTATCTTATTATCCTTATCAATTACAGGCTGCATCCTCCTCTAATCAATTATCCTCCACTGATCAATTATCTGTATCTAGTCAAGTGATGTTCCTTGGGAGTCTCAAACTGCCTAAGTTGGCTTTTGATTTTTCACGTGTGTGTACTCACACAGCATTCTTTGTCATGGGGGAAAGGACTAGGGAGGGGAAGTTAATTTTTTTAAATCTTTCTAAACCACTCATGTCCCTAGAGTAACTAGGCCATTATATGCCCTCAGTAAAAAAAAAAAAAAAAGTAATGTATTGAATAGTGGTCTGAGCAGACAGAGGGCTTGGAGGTCCCAATTTTCAGTTTTTCCCTTTTCTGTAGGAGGTGATATTTGATCAGGCAGTATTCATTCAGCCAGGTTTAGGACATTACCTTATATTTTTGGTAAGACATGATTTGATAACCTCCCTCTTTGAACCCTCCCTGCCTGAAAGGCAGAAAACCCCAGCAGTGCTGTTGCTGCCTGGGTGCTGTGGCAGCCAGCCTGCCTGCACAGTCAGCCCTCAGGCTGCATAAAGAGAGCAATGTGATCATTCCCAGTTGTGTTTTGTGATACTCCACATGGCAAATGAAGTGGTGCAGCTGAGGGAGAAATGAAATGAGGAGTGAAGGTGCTCTCTCAATAACTAAAGTTTTGTGCTTGTGATGTGGAGGTTCAGTTTCCAGCTTTGACTTGATACATCATGTGAGTGTTTCTGTGACTTCAGTTTTAGCTCCTGCAGCTTCCTTCCACATGTATACCCAGAGTTCCTACCTCTGGAGTTTCACTGGATCATAGGGATTTCTGTGGATGATGTACAGATGCTCAGACATCCTGGGGAGGAACAAAGAGAGCCACTGAGATTGTCATCCTCTGTATATTGTATGAGAAAGTAGGAAGTCCTGAGATGGGAGTCCATTGTCAACTCATCCTTCTGCATCCTTTACTTCTGCAAACACCTGCACAACTGTTCTATAATTTGTAATAAACAGTTATTTTATGATGCAAGAAGAGAATCTTTCCAAGGTTTTCTACTTCAGCTATTTTCACTCCATTGACAGCAGAACAGCAAGAGTACTTTTGAGAGAAATTTGTCTCTGTATGTCTCTTCTGCCCTCCCTTCTACCTTCTTTGAACACTTTTCTTCTTCAGACCTGTAGCACCTTTTTTTTAGACGTGGAGTTACCTGTTGTGTGTTTCCCATTTCTGGTCATGGGCTTTGCTACATTTTTTGGTCTGTAGATTGCTTTTTATGTAACATGTGGAAAGGAAAATACATGAAATTAAGTTTCTGCAATCTGCATAGTTCTTTTCGTGGCCAAGCCCACATGCAGACAGGAAAAGGCTTGGACTTGTGAAATCTCATCTTCATCTCCACCAAGTTTCCTTTGGAAGGCACAAGAAAATATTTCAGATAAACAGGGTGATAGTTCACTACCTTTGATTTGACAGTCATAATCCTGTGTGGTTAGGATAAAATCATATGATTTAACTTGTCTTGAAAATATAAATAAACAGTATTTAATGGATGCTAACAAGCTCATTTGCACAACACCTCAAAGAGGAAAACATGCTATCAAATTGGAAAACTAAGGCAAGGGGATTTATCTAGATCTTGAAAGCAGCTCTGTTTCCACCTCAGTCGTGGTGTGCCTAGCCAGAAGAAGACTCAGAGGCTGGTTAGAAGGTCCCTGCTCTCTGTGCTACCAAGCCATAGGGTTTTTCATTAGTAAAGTGTGCTAACATCTGATGGCTTTTGCAACAAACCTGTTCATAAAGTTGCCTTCATCTTTGTCCTCTGAATGAAGCACATTCTTCAGGTTCCATGATAAAATCAGCTTCCTTCATATATTGACATTCCCTTGCCAAAAAGGGTGGGATCCCCCTGGGCTCAGGAGCACGAGGTGACTGTTCCTCTGGCTGCTTCTGCCCTTGTGTCTGTTGGCAATCCATGTGGGCACACGAGCCTGGATTTGGAATGAGGAGGTCCCTGGATGGAAGCACTCAGCTGGGCTCTCTATTTCCCCTCCTGCTTGGTTTTTTTTCACCAAAACTGTACCTGGGAGTGATGGGAAATTGAAAGGTTGCTCCAAGCAGTTTCATGTGTACCATGCAAACATACCTGCACTAATCACCTCAGAGCCATCCTGAAAGCTCAGGCTGTTGGGATGAAATGTGTGTATGTAGAATTGCTGCTGAAATGTCTACACCAGGTCTGGAGAGAAGGCAGGGATTTTTTTCTTTTCTTTGCAACTTATCCAGAATTTCTGACAGGAATACTTCACTACTGAAGATCTGCCTTCCCTTGGGGAAAGTGCAACCATTTAACTTCTACCTTCTTTCTGTGTATCCTGAGGAACTGATGGTTTGATCCCCTGGGAAGTCTGTATCTGTTCACAGTTACATTTGTTCATTTCAGGAGGATTTTGTGTTATCTAGGAAAAAAAATGGGGGAAAAAAGAATTTAGCTTGGTTTATTGTACTGCTGGTTCTTCCTGCCACTCCAAAGAAGATGTGCATTTCCAAATTTGATTTTAAGCTGAGGTGAAGGAGGGAGAAATCAAACAAATAATTATCAGGTTGGGGTGGGGGTTGGATTTGGACTGGTGGGAGGAATGAGGCACAGGGAATCTGAATTAGGAGGCAGTAGCTTTGGAACTGGATACAATAAATTACTCTAATTTATTGTTAGCTATTCTGATTGCATGCAGTTTCATCTCATTTTGCAGTGCTTGGTCATAGGAAGCAGTGCCTTTTAAAGCAAAAATAGGAAGCCCCTGAGTTCTAGATACATAGAATACAAACTTAAATGACATGCATGGAGAGGAGAAAAGAGGTAGAGTACTGAAACAAAGGGAGGCAAATTATCAGAAATGTGAGCTAGATTGCCATTTAGAAAGGGTCTGGGTCCCATGATTTATCTGAAAATGACAAGATGCCTCTCTAGAAATGTAAATGTCTGCCCTGCATCTTATAGCTGTAATGAATGAGTTTCACACAATGGAAACATTCAGCTTGTTCTAGAGCACTTAGTCTCCATATGTTCCTGACCTTTAATTAATCTGCCTTTGTTTTCTTAAAACTTCAATTAGAAGCTTATTAGTGTTTATATGGTTTACACCCGGGGTGTTTTTGTGTGTTTGTTTGTAGAGAGTTGGTTTAGTTTTTAACCAACAAGAAAGCCATATGAATGCAGTCCTCTTGAATGCATGGGATGAGGCAAATCATGAGAAACTGAAGCTGGCAACAGCAAAAGTGTAAATTTTGAGCTGCTAATGGAAAGTAGGACTCTGGCTTTGGGGCTGTGGGAGAGCATATCTGTGTTACATAGCAGGGAGCTCTCCTCTGACCTGCCAAGAGGATGCCTGTGAGCTTTCTGCTTTATTTGTAGTGAGAACAAGCCAAAGTTTTCCTCTGTGGTGAGTTTAGGTTTAAAAGAAGCATGTCAGAGCCTTGCAGACCTGCTGCAGAACACAGTGCCCCTGTCTAAAAGCTGTCAGTGCTGGGGGCTTCAGCACAGGCTCTATCTTACTATTAGCAGCTTATTGTACATTTTACACTTGGGATTAAGGAAAAGAATAGAGATCCATCTATCAAATAAAATGGAAAACCAACTACTCTTGCCTTGAAGATTTTTTTGGGAGGAGTTTATCCCACACACATAATATTTATTTTCTGGATGCATATATGCAGCATGTGTGTGAGTGGGCACACATGTAACTCCGTTGCAAGTTTTCAAAGCTCTGTTTCTGACAGAAAACTGGTCTAATTAATAGGAGTAGGAGACAAAATGCCAGCTTGTAGATTTGTTTCCTAGGCAGAAATCAGCTCCCCCCTCCCTGTTACACTGCTCCTCCTTGATCTGATGTAACAAGAAGAAAGAGTCAGCTGTGAATCAAGCGCCTTGTTCTCATTTCCTTGATCATTGGCATGGTTTGAGAGAGAGAAAGGATGAGGGATTATTTGTGAGGTTATTAAAAAAACCCAACCCTTGTTCCCCCTCCTCCTCTCCTTCAAGATGCACAGGCACTACCAGAATGTTCCATGATATCAGTTTGACTTTTCTCATTTAATATCATCCTCTTTCTCCCTACTCTGTGTTAGTTAAAAAGTGCTGTGTACACGTCACTAAGCAGCTAATTCCAAGCTTTGATGAGTGGATTGCCAGTTAGCAATACCATTTAAAATGCATTGGTTTTTGCAGTCAGCAAGATGTTTAATGGGTTCAGAAATTAAAGGCTAATTGCACTTGACTGAATATATGTATTTCTAAGCCCACGGTTACCATTGTTGGAGTATTTACCAGCTTGGAAAATTCTCTTTTTACATAAATCTGTTAATTAATTCTTTATTGCTGCCCTGCCCTGGAGAGCAGCCACAATGAGAGCTTGGTCACTCACACTGACAAGCTGGGGTGGGGTGTTTTTGATGCAACTTTAATCATCATCTGTTGTCACATTTCTGCACGGTGGTTTTGCTTGGAGGATTGAACAAATTTGTTCATGTAACACTCAGGTTGTATGTGATCCCTTGTGAAAGAAAATGGCATGTTGGTATTCTCATTATGATACCAAGGAGACAAGGAACTTGACTGTCTTTGAAGAAAAATGCAAGGGTAGAATTAGAAGTGGGAAAAGTTTGGCTGTTTTGTGCTGTCGTGTATAAAATTGCTGATGTGCAGAAGAGCTTGTGAATGCTTCTAAACCAGATTTTTAATACCAATAATATTAATGGAAGCCTTTCCTGGAGAATGTGGCAGGTTAGAAAATCAAAAGCTGTTTTGCACCTTAATAGAAAGACTGTTTCAATATTTCCTGGCATGTGCTTTCCTTCTGATCAATGTCATACACAGAAGGGGTAATCATTCAGCTTTAAAAGAGTCAAAGATTAAAAAACAAACAATTACACAATGTAATTAATTGGAGAAGGGATTTTGGGGGGCATGTCTGGGGATGGTGGTGGTGTTGTGCATTGTTCCCCTCTTCTGTTTCAGGCAGTGTTTGTCATGCTTTGGCAGGAGTGACTAATTTATTGTCTGACTGTCCTATCTGGATTCATAAAGGGTGGCTTTCAATCCCTTCCCCCCCTCCCCCCGACAAAACTCTTCTGATGTGCTGTGTATTTGTTTGGGAGGGGAAGGAGGAGGGGGAAAGGGAGGAGGTTATATGTTTCTGACCTGCTTTACTGCTTTTCAGTTGAAGTAAATTAATGCACAGACTAGCTTCCCCTCTGCTGTGCTGATTGGATCCTCGTGCCGATTAAATATTTCACACTGATAGAGGGATGCTGAAAACACTCAGCTGGTAATGCAATATGTACATCAGTGATACAATAACTGACTCTCAGGTTAAAGTCAAAGAAAACCCCAGTTTGCTGCAGTTTTGATTAGAATGAGTTTCACTTTGAATTTAAATCCTTGAGCCTGCTGCAGTGGTGGCTAATTAACTAAGATGTGACAAAGACAAAGAAATACATTCTTCTAATGGCAGGCAGGCAGGAAGTTGTCAAAAAAAAAAAAAAAAAAGGAAAAGAAAAAGGAAAAGAAAAAGAAAGGAGATTAAACCATCAGACAAAAGAAGCTGTAAAAAAAAAAGCCCGACCAACTAATGCTGAGATTGTACTTCAGCACACATAAACCTCCCTGTGCCCGTGTTTAACACTCATCTTCCTTCGGCTGACAGTCCGACCCCGGAAAGTCTGTTTCCATTGAGTCCCAGATTTTCTTCTGCTATTTTTTTAATTCTTTAATTCTTCTTACAAAAGCTAACACTCAAGTTGTACCTAGCCAGGCAGTCGCTGCCTCCTTGTTTATTAATCGTGCTTTTGGGGGCTTCCTTTAGGAAAGGATGGGGGACGGGAGGAGAGTACCGGGGAGGAAGAAGGGAGGAGGGGGAGGAGGAGGAGGAGGAAGGCTGCCTGCCCCCGGGTACCTCACGTCAGCCTGCGCCACGGTGACCTCTCCCTGGGGGTCATTAAAAATATCTCTGTCGAGAAATTTCTTCCCCCTCCCCTCCTTTCTCTCCACCCCTGCCCCCGCCCAAGCTGGGGCGTCGCAGGGAGAGCGTTTGCATCAAACTGACAGGTCATTTACCGAGCGACTGGCAGGAGGAACTACCCCAACCTGCTTTCAAACCCTTCTCCTCCACCTCCTCTTCCCCCTCTTCTTCCTCCTCCTCCTCCTCCTCCTTCTCGGTTGCACGTCTTGAACACCTTTACATGAAGTACAGCATTTTTGGAAACAGCACATAAAATCTTCCCATGTGACAGTCTTCATTTTTGTTTGTGTGAGGATCTGTATCAATGTCTTCTTTGGGCACAGATAACCTGGTGCCCAAGGTATATATGGAAAAGGAACTATTCTTTATGGGATTTCAGGGATAAAATACAGACTACAAAGCCTTTTGCCTCCATAAGCACTGACCAAACTCCTCTGGGTGCCTGTGTGTACACATGTGCTGGGCTGAAGCCCTGCTCATTTCTTTGTTTCAGTGTGTGAAGTTATGAGGATGGCTGGCCCATGACTTAAGGTTCAGATCAGGCAGGATATATATACAAGTATATACATATATATAAGTAGCAATTTGGAAATAAAGGAGAAATACATGGAAATTCGTAGGTTTGAACCAAAATCTTTAGACAATGTACTAAAGTGCCATAGCTGGTGACTATGTTTACAGTGAGTTTGTGTATTTTCACTCTCTGAATATTAAATATTCTGTTGCTTAAGAGAATTTTATTGTGACTATTGGGTAAAGGAAAAGAGGCCATGGAGGAGTCTGTTCAGCTGGTTTGCATGCACGGCATTAGACATTATTAGATAGGCATTAGTGTGGAATGTTATATTATTGACAAAGACATCATTTTGGTTTGAAAGTGGATTCCCAGTGTTCTGCAAGCTAAATAAACTCTCAGGGTTATGCCAAATGTTTTCTCATAGCCATGGGGCCACTAAGGAAAAGAAAAAGATATTGCTCTGTAAACAGTTGCAGCTTTTCACAACCAGACTGCTTTGTCAGAGCATCATTCTGGAAAGATTAATGGACTGAGGGTTCTATCTACCCTCAGTGTGTAGGTGTTAAAATATAAATGTGATGGACAGTGAATTTTAGGTTCCTTTTAAACAGATCTCATATTTTACTAGGAAAACATGAAGGTTTGCTGAAGGGTGTGTGCCTGTTTTAAATCACTGCTATGGCAGACAGCAGCCGGGAGCTGAGAATTCCTCCCTTGTGGAGCATGACCATGTTCTTATTTGAGATGCATGTGTGAAGTAATGTTGACATCAGATCAGTAAGGGTTTGAAGACATGATGTAAAGTGCAGCAGAGTGACAATGAAGGAGACAAAGCCATGCACCAGGAGCAGTGCTGTGTACATGGAGCCTGGCTGGAGCCCGTGTGTGCACATACATGTGCCCCATTGCTCAGTGTGTGGGTCACAGCAGAACAGCCACCTGCAAATAGTTTCTCCCTTTGCTCTTTCCATTGCTTCACTCACTAAACAGAATGATTTGTGGTTTGTGATAGCAGAAGTAGCATTTGAGTAATCAAATTTGAGGCTAAAACTGTTGGACAGCTGCCTTCTTACTTGCAAACCTTTACTACACAGACCTAGCTAGAAGGGAGGGGAAGGGGAGAAGACTTACATGCACTAATAAATAGGAAGGCCAGAGTTATTTTGATACATATGGAAAAAAACATTAACTCTGCTTTAAATAGTTGAGATCCTGCCACGTACAAGATGGGAAATCATAAACAAGTGGCAGATTTCCAGCACAATGTGGCATGTTTGCATGTGACCAGCATACATATTTCAAACTCTGGACTGCCTGTGGCATCCTGCAGTGAAAATGAAAGTCATGTTGCTATTGAAAAGATGCTGTTTCAAAATTGGTGTATTGTGTGTGCTATTATGCTGTGGATGAGAAGCAGAGACCTGCTTTCCAGCATTTAAAGCAAAAATTATTTTTCTTTTCCTCTCTTTTGGCACTTCCATTGTATCAGCACATGTTTTCTGCTGCAGTGTCCAGAGCTTGCTTAGTATTTTATTGTTCATAATTCCAAAAGTATCTGATAATAGGTTATGCTGACTGATTCTCAAAATGCAAATTTTCTTTCTCTTTGAAAACTAAGATTATTTTTTTAATTAATCTGGCAGAAATAGAATACAGCAGATGTAGGTTTTGTTGAGGATTATTTTAATCTCTCATATCATAATCTTTGTTTCTTGTCAACACTTCTTTACCAATATCTTCTCAGGGTTATAATGTAAAAATGGCTGTTACAAAGAAAAAAACACAAAGAGATGAAAATAGCTCGTCTCTTAATTAACATAGTTTGATTAAAGGGGCTATTTTGAAAGTTTTGATATGTGCATTTTAGAAAAATTAATAAGAGATACACAGAAGAGATGCTGTTACTGCTTTTCCCTAAATTGACAGTTTTTCTGTACCTCTATTTTGTAAGCTTATTTTGAGCACCTGATCCTTCATATATACTTCCATATTTAGTTTCTAAAATTTTCAGTTATTTAAATAAACTTAGTATAACATTGTACCCTCAGGAGATCACAGACGTGGGCCAATTGGTCTTTGCAAGCCTATCCCAAGGACATAATGTTTTCCCTGTATTTACTTAGAAAAGCTGCAAAACCTACATTCAAATTATTTTCTTCCAGTTTTACAAGCATTTCATATTTATCACAACTTAGACTGAAACAAGCAGTAATCTTTATTTCCTTGGCTGTTTTGGTTGCATACACATGAATAGACAGAATTGTGAGGTTGTTAGGAAAAATGTTAACATGCATCACATGCAAAGACTCAAAACTGACTCACTGTTAATGCTTGTAGGGAGAAAAGTGAGTAAGGTAGTTTGAGTAGTGAAATTTTTTGGTGTGTTTACAGAATTTCTGCTTTTGTACTTCTCCACTAATTCACTCCTTTGAAACAAGACAAAAAGCAGTTAGGTGCTATTGAAGTTAGTCAAGAAAGTCATAATCTACTTCTACTTAATTTGCTTGTTCTTTCCACTGAGCTACCAAGGATTGTCTGTCTTTTGGAGTCAAGAAGTTTTATTTGCTTAGGTGTTTTCTGTTGCTGAACTGTCTGAGAACAAAGTAAAGCTGTACTAATACCACTAGAATATTACTTATTAGAAATTTAAGTGAAAATATGAAATCAGAGTAATACTGAGTGTTTCTGTACGAAGTTTTTCATTCAGTAACCCACACATTCATGTCTGAGGACAAACTTTAAAAGACACTTCATCAGTACAGTGATCTATCAGGAATAGCAAATGCTCCTAGGGTCACAAAAGAGAATCCCCCCCCCAGTGCTGCTGATATCAGCAGCAAACCTCTGGTTGTCTGCAGCAGAGATAGGATTTCCCTCCTGGAATAACTCCAGTTATGAAATGGATTTCTAGCACTGTAACCAAGTACAGCATTTTCAGACAGTTTGCGAGCTTGCATTTTTCATAGGGCATGAAGCAAAAATGCAAGCACAGGGCTGAACTCTTAGTGTGAGAACTTTATGTCACTGCAGGGGTAAGGTGCTTTGCAAGGAAATATTCTGTAGAGCAGGAGAGGAGATGGTCAGCCCTCCCACAGGCTGTCCCAATTCTCTTTGGCATCTGCAGCAGCATGCCACGGAGCATGGAATCAGTGCAAGGAACACCAGTGGAAAACTGTGCTACAACAAACCACAGAAATAGGGTTTTACAGAATTTTTTCATAAGCAACATTTCCCCCCTACATAAAACACACACCTGACCTTCTTGTCTTTCACTTGAGCACTCTTAAACTGTCTGACAGGTATATTTCTGTTTTGAAGAGAAATATCTTTTCTCTTCAAAACTTCTATGACACACAACAGCATAAAAAACAAGGGGAATATTTCCTATGCTTCCTTGGGATGATTGTCAGGATAATGGAGAATGAAAGGCAAAGACAAAAATGAAGAAAGCTCAAAACAATTTCTACAAAGTCACGATTACTAGAGTAATGCTGACATCAGAATCGCACAACCACAGATTCAATAAGGTTGGAAAAGATGTCAAAGATCACTGAGTCCAACCTTTGACCAAAAAGAAGTAATTTCTGTATATTAAAATCTGAAGCCAATATCTCTGGTAAAGGATATGCTTGTGATTTCATATAAACACAAAAACTATAGTTCCCAGAGCACACATATATTTCCACTAAGCCTTCCCAGACTTAAAGTGTATGATGGATTTAGAAGTAAGCCAGGATATATTTTCCTAGAAATCACCAAAGTTTTGTTCTACAAGGCTTCTACTTTATGCCCAGTAGTAAGGTTTTCATCCTCAATTCTGGAAAGAACTAAGCATGTCTGTAACTTTATACACACACACACTTCTAAACACACATCATATTTTAAACAAGCAAAGTTGACAACAAAACTCTTACGGGCTTTAAAAGCAGACCAGCAGTTTCCCAAAGGCTGCACATAACATGTAATTGCATTGGAGTCCAAAGTTATGGACAGTGTATAAAGTTAAACATGGGCAGAACTGTTTGCAGGATTAAGTGCCTTTGATGTCAGCTCTAGCTGACAAGATGTTTAATAACTAAAGGTATCAAAAGAGGCTTGAACCGGCATATTTTTTCCACATACACCTAGCTTGCCTAAAAGGCGTTAATTATAAAAGCTACCAAGATTACTCAAAGTGCAACAACTTTATAAAAGTTGGGGTTTTTTCCTTTTCAAAATGAGCATTTTATACACACACTATTATTTACCATATGCATCTTCACAGTACCTACAGAAATCTCAAATACAAATCTTGTCAGAGATCCCGTAGCAAGCTCATAATCAAAATATTCCTATTACAGATGATGGAATAGCCACTCTGTAGCAATATAAAAGAGCAACTCTTAAGAAAAACACAAAACTGCGAGCTAAAGTGGTGCTATGGAGAAAAGTTAACTTGGATGATGATGATAATGATAATAATAATAATCATAATTATTATAGTTGCCACCACTGGAAAAATAGTGGAATTTTTTGAGAAAAAGAAAACTTTAAAGGGAAAGCAGCAAACTGACTTAAAAGTCAGTCACGGTGGAAGAACACAGGAAGTCACCAAGCGCTGGGGTGCGGTGGGCATGTAGAATGGATATTCGATCAACGGAAGAGAAAGTTGAAAATACCCTTCTTTAAGTCATTTATTATTAATTGAAGCAGCAGTTTTACCTAGACTTATATCACGATCATTTACACTAGGATATTAGCTAGAGGCAAAACCCAAAGGGAAAAAAATACAATCCAAAACTCCAACTTTGGAAGCCCAGAGCGCGACCGAGCAAAAGCCCACGACTTCCCCAGCAAAGCGGGGCAACCCAGCCCTGCCCCTGCCAGGAAGAAAACTGTAAACCCTACCAAAAGAAAAGGAAATAACCCCAAATCCGTGCTGCCTGGGAGCACTGTGCGTCTGCAGCCCTGCGGTGACGATGCCGCTTCTCTCTCCCCCTCTCCCGGCAGAAGCCGGCGGTGCCGGTGGGCAGAGGCGGCAGCGCCGAGCCCGGCGCTGTCCCGCCGCTCCTCAAGGCTCCGGCGGCGGCAGCACCGGGCACATCCTGCCGATCCCGGGCACAGCATTCCCATCCCGGGCATAGCCTGCTCGCCCCCGGGCACAACCTGCCCATCCCGGTCACAGCCTGCCCGTCCCCGCGCTGCCGGCCCGGGCGCCCATCGCGATGGTCACGGCGGGCCTGCACGGCGGGACGGGCGCGGAGCCCCCGCAGGGCTCCCGGCCCCTCAGCCCGCAGGCCACGGCCAAGGCTGTGGGGGCCCGCCGGCCGCCGGAGCTCGGCTGCAGCACCCAGGTACGGCCGGCCAGGAGCCGGGAGGCGGGAGGGACGGACGGAGGGAAGGGTGGGGGTCTGCAGGGAAGGAGGCAGGGAGGGATGGGGGCCGGGCGGGTGCGGGGAGGCGCCGCGGGCTGTGCCGCGGACGGAACCCCAGTGGGTGTGAGGGGGCTCCGGGCCGGGGGAGGTGCCGGCAGGGCACAGGGGAGAGACCTGTCCCTCATCCCAGTGCTCCCGGGTGCAGGAGCAAGGAGAGATCTGTCCCTCATCCCAGTGCTCCCGGGTGCAGGAGCAAGGAGAGATCTGTCCCTCTGTCCCTGTGCGCCCGGGGCGCGGGAGCAAGGAGAGATCTGTCCCTCTGTCCCTGTGCTCCCGGGGTGCACGAGCAAGGAGAGATCTGTCCCTCTGTCCCTGTGCGCCCGGGTGCAGGAGCAAGGAGAGATCTGTCCCCCTGTCCCTGTGCTCCCGGGTGCAGGAGCAAGGAGAGATCTGTCCCTCTGTCCCTGTGCGCCCGGGTGCAGGAGCAAGGAGAGATCTGTCCCTCTGTCCCTGTGCGTCCGGGGTGCAGGAGCAAGGAGAGATCTGTCCCTCTGTCCCAGTGCTCCCGGGTGCAGGAGCAAGGAGAGATCTGTCCCTCTGTCCCAGTGCTCCCGGGTGCAGGAGCAAGGAGAGATCTGTCCCTCTGTCCCAGTGCTCCCGGGTGCAGGAGCAAGGAGAGATCTGTCCCTCTGTCCCACTCGCCCCGCCGGCCGGCAAGGGAAGGGCTTGTGTCACCCAGTTTTTTTAAGTTTTTCTAAGCCTTCTAATGTTTACATTCTTGTAATGAACTTTTTCACACACTTTCTGTAAATAGCTTATTATTTTGTATTCTTTCATGGAAGTGGAAAATTTTGATAGACTATTGGTTGGTCCGGTGTCATTGGAGAGGTGGCACTGTCACTTTTAGAAATCTGTAAATGTTAAAATCAGAAATTAAAAGTGCTCTTTTTACCTTGAAAGAGCTGCGTGTGCGTGTCGTGTTATTTCGTGTCCTGTAGCAACAGGTTTCGTGCTCGGGTGCTGAGCGCTGGGCAGCTGGGAAGCTCACAATGTTCGTCCTCATTGCCCTACCTTCTGTAACCACATCTCTGACTCAGAAGCAGTTCTTAAATCTCACAAAGTCCCCGCAGAGAAATGCTTGCGGGGCGGTTTACGTAGAGAAATGCTTGAGGAGCTCCCGGCTGTGCTGGCGTTTGGAGTCCCCGCAGCACGGCGCTGGAGCCTGCCCTGGCTCAGGCACAGGGGAGCTGGCAGGCTGCTGCATCCACGACCAGGTGCACATACGTGTTTAATGTTTATGGTAATGAAAATATTAAATAAATGGACTTAGTGAAAGGAGATCAGAAGGGGAAGGGGTGCTGTTTGTTTGCTGCACACCGTGTTTTGTGCAGTCCATTAACAAGAGAAGATTTGACTCTAGTCATGCTCTGTGTCAGGAGAGGGAGGTTATGTTGATGAAGTTGAAATGTGAAGAAACTGACAAAGCCATTCTAAAACTTTGTAGAAGAGGGTGTAATGTGTAATTGCTTACGTGGAAGATGTGGATTTCTTGATTTACAGAACTCCTCAGGTGCAGTTTGCCTGTTACCTTTATCCATACCAGATTCTCCTTTCCTGATTATTAGAGATTCAAATCCTGAGCCTGTGAAGGGGAATAAAAAAAATAACCCCCAGAATAACACAGCCCCTTCTTTTTATTCCCCTTCACAGGCTCAGGACTTGAATCTCTAATAATCAGGAAAGGAGAATCTGGTATGGATAAAGGTAACAGGCAAACTGCACCTGAGGAGTTCTGTAAATCAAGGTTGTGTTGGAATGCATGAGGCTTTTTAATACCCAGGAAGCTTCTTTCTAAACATATGGGGCATGACCATCACCTACTGCATCCACTAACAAATGGAAAGCACATCCAACCACTTTGGAAACCAAATTGTCCTGTCAGGTTTTCTGGAGAAACAGTGTTCTGTTGGAAACCAAATTGTCCTGTCAGGTTTTCTGGAGAAACAGTGTTCTGTTGGAAACCAAATTGTCCTGTCAGGTTTTCTGGAGAAACAGTGTTCTGTTGGAAACCAAATTGTCCTCTCAGGTTTTCTGGAGAAACGGTGTTCTGTTTAGCTGTTACACTGAAGTATCTGTCTGGGGAATTGGCCTTTGAATATCCATTTTGTATCTCATGCTGGGTATTTTCCTTTTTAGAAGGTATTGTTTATGCTTTACTGAAAATATACTTGATTATATCCTAGCAGATATTTCTTAGAATCCTGGAAAACAACTATATAAATGATAATAATAGGAAAGATAAAAGTGTTAAAATTACAATAGTCTATCATTTTGTGAGGGACTATCTTTTACTGTCACTGTCAGAAGCTATTGGAAGAAAATAATCAAAGCAGTGAGGGAAGAAGCTTGAAATATAATTTAATGTGTTTAGACCAAATAGTGAAGCAACAGTCCCAGGTGCTGGAGAGCAATGTGAGTTAGAACATTTGGCTGCAAACTTTTCACTTCTTCAAGTGTTGTTGGAGGAAGACTTTCTAATCTGGTGTGGTGCTGAATATTCCATGCTCCTTCCCATTTATCCTTTCAGAAGGGCAAATGGGTCCCTATCCCACCTACCACATCCCCAGGCATGCTGGGCTCAGTGGTGTATTGCAGCCTGCTGGAGCCAAGCACTGGAGCTCTCAAACCTGAAACAGAGTTTGTCCTGGCCTTGCAAGTTTTCCTTCCAAGGACCAGCTTCATCTCAAGCAGAGGCTTGCTGTTGTTGGAATGGCATGGGGATGCTGATCAGCATTTGGGGATTGCCTTGGTTTTGCTAGAGAAAAAGCTCTAGTGTTTTTACTTAGAGATGTCTTCACATAGCAAGTTTTCAACAACTGTAGTTTTGTGATTGTCTCTGATTATATTTGTAATTTATGAAGGAAGATGCTGGAGAATGGCAAGTTTCTAAACAAGAAGACTATCATAGTTTTATCTTTTTGAGAATAGTCAGCAAGCATGGATCGAAACAATAAGAAATATTGAATTACAAACATAAAAAATGCAAGCTGACCATTGGTCCTAAACTGTCATCAAGCTTAGTGCCAGATTGCATGTTAATTATCACTCCTCTACCCAAATTAAACTTGTTTTGCAAACTTTATTTTTCTGGGAAAATAATAATAATAAAAAAATCTATTCTTGCTTCATGCTCAATATTCTTGATTATTCCTGGAATGTTATCATGAATCAATGTAGTAACACCTTAGCTGCAAGCACTGTAGGGTTGGATGGAAATTTCATTGCTGACATTTATTAATAAGCATTTACTATTTCTTCTTTTGGATTTTTTTGGTAGTGTTGTTACTGTTCAGTAAAGTTGTTTGGGGGTTTTTTTTTCAACAGGAAGGTATGTAGTCTATAAGATGAAAGATAACAGATCTCTGCAAACTGGGCTAAGATGGGAAGCTGACAGTTATAACTGAGATTACTGATGTAGTGTAGCCTCTTCTTCTGCATCTGCGAAGTGAGGGAAAGGGCAAGGGCATGAAATGTAATGTTACAAGTGCTTGAAAGTATTTAAAGGATCAGGATGTGTGTATGGTCATGTCATGTGGTATCTAGCAAGAAGAATGAAATGCTAAATGAAACTCAGCAGAAAAAAATAGGGCATCAAACACTATCTAAATACAGAACTTTCAAATACAGATAGGATTAAATGTAAGGTTATTATAAAAATTTCATTTGGGCAGCAGCAAGTCATCGCTTTCATTTTAGGCTGTTGTTTACCCAGCCAATTTTTAAAGTGATTTTGAAATGTTGTTGACTTAATGGAAGCCGTATCTGCATGGGGAAAAGTATCTAAGTAAATAAATGCATAACAGATGCTAAAGGATTGTTTGGATACATGGTTTATTAGAAGCAGGATATATTGTGAGATTAAAAAGGATTGAGATGTTAAGCACAGGAAATGGTGAGATGCAAGAATCTGTGGTGGGTCCACACTATTCCCTGGCAGCCTTTCAGTGCCAATTCCATGTGTGAGGACATGACTGACAGAGCTACACTGATGCAAGTGTACAGACAGGGATATCATGAGTAGAGCCCTTGCTCCCACTTCAAGAAATGAAGCTTAGAGCTTCATTTGGATGATCTGGAGCAAGTTATGTTGGCTAAAGCAGAATTTTGCTGGCATATGATGTATACATGATGGGTGTGCTTTGCCTTCAGAGAATTGATAGTGCTGTTGTGTAGAGAGAATGCCCTGGAGCTACTCTGGGTAGTCAGTGTTATGCCTGTACCTACAACATACTTCGGTATAAAGAGATTTTGGTCCAAGCCTCTCAAATTTTATTTCTATTGCAATGATATTTATGTGGTATTTACCCTTTCCTATCCTCACCACCATTTCCTGACTGAAAGCAAGATTTGAAATTGCTTTGCTGAAGGACAAAGTCCCATCTGCTGTGCTGGAACAATGTACCTTGTAAAGAAAATGCCCCTCTGCTGACCCTCATTCTCTTCTAACTAGCAAAACTGTGGCCCAGCAGCCATCCCAGGGTCTAGTTTGGGGAAATCAGAAAGCATTTTGGCTCTTGGAAAGACAGTTGGATCAGGCAGTATTGGGAGCACAAGCAGAGAGGGGGAACACCACTGCCAGACCCTTTGTCTGCCTTTCAAGATCTGCAGTGAAAGACAAAAGTGCTGGGGGAACATGCCAGCACCAGGACACACACACACAGTGTGTCTGGAACCCACTGGGGTCTCTGCCTCCTGTTACTCTGTGCAACTCTTACAAAACACCTTAGCAAGGCCCTGGCTCCCTGTCCATCATGACTCCACAAACAGCATCAAACCTGCCTCCTGGCCCTCTCTGAACTTCCCTTCCCACACAGGTATTTCCTGGGTCAGCTGGAGGAAATTTGGCAGCTTCCCCACGCATGTGTACTCTTGTGTCCCAGGGCTTTCTATACAGAGGGCTTCTTTCAAAGCAAAATACAGTCTGAGGATTTATAGTGCTATAAATTCTTGGCAAGATAATAAACTGTTGTCCACCAATACTTCATTAACTGCACAGCTCACAGAACTACTTGTGTCCCTGTTTAGACTAAGCAGACAACACAGGTATCCATTTATTTTTTCAGGAAATGTGGATTTTATACATGTAGGAGGACACTCATTTATACCTGTTAGTTATCTGTATATTCAATTTACCAGAAAAAAACCCCGAAACTTTAAGAACATACTTTTACCTACAGTGGCCATTTTCCAGAATAATGTATTTGTAGAATGATTTATTACCTTTCTCTTCACCATCCTACTTTATATGCTTCACTATGCTCTTTCTAAAAGTACTTCCTCCATAACTGTAAATCTGCCTGTGCATAAGTCTTCGTTGGTTTTTATTTATTATTTGTATTGCAGCAGTACTTAAAGGTTTTATTTATAGAGTTATTTACCTGTATTGGTTATGAGGCTATATATAGCTTTTTTTTTTTTCTAGAATCCATGTTAACGACAGTGCCTGAAAATGTGGCACTAGTTAATTTATCCTCACAATATGGAGTTAGTATGACTAAGGCATTATTATTCCATGCTTTACTGTGGGAAAACTTAGAAATAAAGGATCCACTTATGCTGATCCCTTTGTGCTTCTCCATAGGAAGCTCACAAGGGCTGCCTTAGGCAGGATCCCTGTATTGGCAGCCACACTACAGGCCTTTTTGGTAATTTTGAGAATGCCTCAGACATGTCCATGCTGCACATGGCATCCTTGGGAATGAGAACTGCCCAACAAGTCCTTGGATCCTGCCACGGCCCCCTTTAGCCTTTGCTGTAGCTCTTTGCACATCTGCCTCATACTTCTTCCTCATCCATGTGCTGAAATGCAGGTGGAAATGATAACTAGTGAGCAGAAGGACAAAAGAATGATCCAGAGGCTCCACACAGATCTAAGGGAGGGGAAAAATAAAGACATTTTTCTATGGATTATGAGAGCCTTGGTCATGTTGGCCATCCCAGAGCACCAGCATCTTGCTGGCATCAGAGATGTGCCAGGCTGTCTGTGATTGCCAAAATCATTGTGTTTCTGGAGTCCATGGCACCTGCTCTTACTGTGTGTTACAACTGGTGTTCAGTTTTATTTTCCTTCAGTTCTGTGTTGGTCAGTGATGGCTGATGAATTTCATGACATTGAAGAGATTTTTTGAGGGCTTACTTGAGCTTTGTTTTATCGGTCGCTGTGTTGGTTTCTGGATGTCTGTCCTGGAGGAGCAGAGCAATGATTGCTCTGTGTGGGTAACAGTTCCTATTGACTTTCCATAAATTGTTCTGGTTTTTATGGTTTCCTCAAATGTGAAACAAAGGCTGGGTTTCCTGCTGGGGCCCTATTAGGGCTCTGAGCTTTCTGCTTGTGCTGGTCTATGAGAGCAACCTGGCCTGGTAACAGTGTTCTGTTCAAAATAACAGCAGAGGAGAAAACTCCACAGAAAGGCAGTGATGAGGAGATCTTGAACAGGTAAGTACTGACCATGCCATTATGGGCACAGTTTCATATACCTGAGCTGTTGTAAACAGAGGAATTCTGAAGTATGATCCTATTAGAGTGTACCTTCAGGAGATATGTGAAAATGTAGAAGGGGAGAGATGACCTAGCCAAATTAAATTAAGAATATGTCCTGATTTAGGGCAAATTTGGGAGAAAACCTCCAAAGGGGTTCCTCTAGAAAGCAGATTCAAGCAGCCCCCGCCCAAGTGGTTCGGGAAATTATTTCCTTGGAGAAAAGTGGAAAAAACCTGTTTATTTAACAGGCAAAGCATTCACCAGCACAAAAATGAACAATATTAAACAATAAAACCTCTTACTGCTCCAAAGAGATGACAAACTCAGAAAGTCTCTTGGTGGGCTGTAGCTCAGCTCACCCAGTCTCTGATCAGTCCCTCCAGGACTGGAAATGCCACAGCCCAGCCCCGGCCCGGTTCCCACAGGTGGAGCTGCTGGTGCTCTGTTGGGTGTTCCATCCAGAGCAGGGTTTAACAGGTCCAAGAAAAAGAAAAACCACAGTCCAGGTAACTTCTCTGCCTCAGGTAGCTAAAAACTAACTAAAAGCAAAGGAGAGCTCTCTCCCACCATCTGTCTGTGCTGCAGACAGCACAGTCCAGGAGCTGAATGTGGAGGAGTGAGTGCAGTTCCTGAAAACAAACTCCGTGCTTCTTCTCTCCCCACTATTCTCCCAGAAGCTGTCTTAAAGGTGCAAAACTTATTTCTGGACTAAACAGATGAATGGGGATACAAGCATCATAAAGTCACCCCGGGACAGAACAATAATAAAGAAAAACACTCAGAGAGTAGGAGCTCTGAGGATTTACCACTCCACTCACCATCCAGTGATCAGTTCTTGCCATTGGGGCTCAAGTTTTAACTCTGCCATTAGAATCTTGTAAAGAACATGATGATTTTAAGAACTGGGTTATAGAGTGTATGTGACAGATTCTGCTCGTATCTGCATCCTCTTAGTTGCAGGTTTATTAAGGGAGGTTCATTAATTTACTCCATATTTAAATATGGGTATCAAACAGCAGGATTTGGCCTTACTACTCTGATATATATACAGCATAAAAGCACTTAAAAATTTATATTTCTTGCTAAATAGCATAAAATTACATCCTTTCAGGTTAATTAAACCATTTCTCAATGCTGGTTGCTGTTGATGGTATATTTAAATGTCAGATTCACAATAAGCACTTATGCTTCCTGATGATAAATGGCTTCTTTTTAAATATCCCATATGTGTCAATGCATCTAAAGCATGTAGATTTCTTTTCTGCTCAATCTGCATTCCCATTTGGTCTACATTAGGGTTCAGACACCCAAAGACTGAATAAAGACAGAAAATACTAAATTCAGGCACTGAATAAAACCTCATCAGGCCCTATATGGTATTCCTTATCCAGCCAAAAATTTCCAGTGAAGGCAGCAGAATATTCAGAAGGAAAGGGTAAGTAAAAGTGGACTGACACTTATTGTCAGATACTTTGTTGTAAAAATCTAAGAGCAAGTTTTCCAAATTTGTTTCTGTGGGAACTGGCAAAACAAACACCCTGCTGGAAGAAAATGAACGACCAGGGAATGTAGCATTGCACTGCAATCGGGTCAATGAGGAATGATGTTGGGATGGGTTCTTGTTTGGGGATACAAATGATGATTTATTAAAGAACAGGACAGAACTTTGAACACAGTCCAGGGACAAGAACCCAGATGGGCTGAGGGTCCAGGATTATATGTGGGATAAGAGGGGGCAGTTCAGAGGATCAGGTTCCAATGGGAGTAGGGCAAAATGGTGCAAGGTGTGGTTAAAAACAGGGAGACCCTTTGGGGACTGACTGGGCAGAGCAATGTGACAAATCAGGGCCTGTGGGAATTCAGGGAAGGGAGAACAGTCCAGGACACATACAAAATGGAAATAGGGGCTGAACGGGGTGCAGGGCCAAAGGGCCAATGGGACAACATAACTCACAGGGAATTAACATATGAATGCAGAGGCTTGTGGGAAAGAGGCTTTTCTCACCCTAACTTTGGGGTGCATTATTTATTGTAACTCCTCCAAAGTTGAGGGATGACTTTAGTCACTGGCCCTTTGGCTTCCAGAAGGGAATAATTGTGAGTCCTAATTTCTGGAGACCAGACCATGGTTGTTGTCTGTAGCATTTGTATTACTGAACATCTCATCTAGCAGGTCCATGTGCAGTGGGACAGGAATGGACATGCTGACAAAGTATTTATAGAATGGATTTTCTTCCTGTGAGTGTCTGAGAAGTGTCTCTACTGAGCAACACAAGCAGAAGGAGATTAACTGAAAACTACTTTTGTTTTGTCAGTGGTTCCTGGTCCTGCAGAAGAATGATGGAGCTCTCAGCACATTTGTATTTCCTTACAATGGGAAGTTCTTCATTGTCCTGTCTATCTATAGGGAACCAAACAGAAGAGACCAGGTTAAATGGAGGGAAATGGAGGGAAATGCAGTTGCTCCAATTTTATGCCTTTTCTTAGGAGCAATTTTAACTACCTATAAAATAAAGTCTTAAAATTTAGGAAGATAAAAATGTAAAAAAAGCATGGGCAGCAGGGCAGGAGGGTTTTCTGCTCCTCTGCCTTGCTCAGGTGAGACCTCACCTGCAGAGCTGCCTCCAGCCCTGGGGTCCCTGCACAGGAAGGACATGGAGCTGCTGGAGCAAGTCCAAAGGATGCACCAAGATGATCAGAGGGATGGAGCAGCTCTGCTGTGATGAAACCCAGGGAGAATCTAGATTGCTCAGCCTGGAGAAGAGAAGCTTTGCAGGGACTTAATTGTCTAAAAGACCCAACAAGGACGATGAAGATAGAGTTTGGAGAGGGGTGTGAAGTGACAGGACAAGGGAGAATGTCTTCAAAATGAGAGAGGGCAGGGTTAGATGAGATATTGAGAAGAAATTTTTCCCTGTAAGTGTGGGTGAGGCACTGGCTCAGGTTGCCCAGAGGAGCTCTGGCTGCAGTATCTCTGGAAGTGTCCAAGGCCAGGCTGGATGGGGCTGGGAGCAGCCTGGTCTTGTGGAAGGTGTCCCTGCCCATGGCAGGGGGTAGGATGGGGTGAGCTTTAAAGGTCTTTTCCAACCCAAGCCTTTCTGGAATTCTGTGATTCTGTGAATATATAGGCAGTCCCCTCATGGAAGTTTCTGTGATGTTTTCATATATCTTTACATATTATCCATATAAACAAAATTATTCTAATGCTGAGAGTTTTTAGAACATGATTGTTTTGACGTTAATCAGAGTAGCTCCCATGGAGAGCTTTGATTCACTTCAGAAATTCAAAGAACGCTCTAAAAATGATAATACACTGTAGCTATTTCATTGTAATTGGAGGCTGTCTGTACTTCACAGAAATTATCAGTCAAGCATTCCTGAAAATGTCAGAATTTTCAAGTTAGTTCTATTTAAAATGGAGGAACAAGAACGTGAGGGGATGGATAGAAAATTTGAGGGCTGTGTGATTCAAACTTGAAGTGCATTTTGTAATAGTGAAAGATGATCAGCTTTGGGGCTGGAGAAATCATCTCCTAGATATTTTTCTAAATTATGGGATGCATAAACAGGTCTACTTATTCTACATGTGATGTTACTTTAATAAAAGGCACCACTTTAGGAAATGAAAGGCTTTGGAATATTGCTAAACATCTTAGTTCCATTTACTGTTTAAAGGTGGGGGTTTCTCATTATGTTCAGAGTTTGTGGCATAGGTGAATAATTTGCAGGAATCTGTTTGATACCAAACTGCAAACTCTGTATTTATCCTCTTTCAATGTTCATATTGCAAATACAGGCATGATAAGATCTCCTATTGGTGTTCTAACTGTATCAGGATTTGACTGTGAAATTAGTGTTCTGCTAATCTCACAATGTGCATTTGTGTCTATTGAACTTGATTGGAAAAATGTATCAGGAAATACTGATCTTCAACTATTTTACGTATAAATGTAGAGGGGTTGGTGAGAGAGATGGGCGAGAGAGTAGATGCTGTAAACACAGAGTACTGATGGATACTCAAGTAGTAAATAGAAGTATCTTAGAAGTAATTCCTGGCAGTAATAAAGGCAGCAATTTTATTTCATCTGTGGATAATAAACTTGTTTCACATTGCAATATAAGTAGTGTTTATGTTTTATTAATATTTATTAGTACTTATTGGGTTTAATTGTTCTCTTTTCCTCACATCACAGCCATTTCATTAAAATTCAAGTTAAATTGCTACACAATAAGCAAGTAAAAGTGTTTGTGTGTGTGAGAGAGAGAAGAAAGTAATCTCTGTGTGGAGATATTCCTATAGAGAAGGACAAACCCTCCCTAAATAGGAATCTAGAGAGTTATGCTCAAAGTGGTGGAGTTCTGTTTGCACTAGTTGAAAGATTTGGTTCTTTGAATGCATATTTCTACCCAGAGGCACTGTTTTGCTGTTCATATAAGAGTGGTTTGCATGGGTTTTCTGCCTTTTAATGGGGTGTTTGCACATCCATTGCTTTGACCGTGGGCAGTGCCTCTTCAGGAGTGAGATTGTGCACTATGTTAAATGGTCTTTTTGTGTGACGTGTGCAGGACTGCCAACTTGGAAGATAATGTGAGTCAGAAAGTGCCTGATCCAAATTTAACCAATTTGTTCATCCCTAAATTTAGAGAATAGCTGAATGGCAAGAGAGATATATTTCAGTTTCCATCAGTGACAAGGACAGAGTGTTGGCGGATGCCTGTTAAATGCTATAGCGTGTGTTTTTGATACTCATATATGTGTGTATGGGTGGGAAAAGACTAGTTACTTTTACTTATCATGAGCCTGTTTCTTCTCTGACCGCTTTTTTAAGCACTCTTGGGCTTGATGTTTCTTCTGTGCAGATAATTCTTGTGCAGACAGTGCGCTGTGGTCTTGAGTTGTGTTTTTGCCCTCTTTAGTATAAAGACTTGCATTGGAATTGGATTTTTATCATTATGAAAACTGAAACATAGACCCTTTTAAAATAAGGCAGGCACCAGGCAAGGTAAGACAAACCAAAATTTTTTTTGTTGATCTTACAATCAGGCTTCAATATCAGTAATTTCAGAAAAAAATTTCAAGTTTATCCTCTATTTGAGCATAACCCTGAGTTAACATGTGTATAAATCACATGTCTTCAACAAGATTAGTCATATCTATGTATCTGTTCATATTTACCTGCTCTTCTGTTCTGGGGTCTTAATCTTCTTGACTGTTATAATTATTTGGCTAAATATTGTCCTTGGAGATTTGACAAGTTAAGGCAAGACCATCCCCACTGCTTTTGTGCAAGGCATTTTGTTAATGGGTATGACTGTTTGTTTGGGGGGTTTTCTCCATGAGATCTTTATTCCAGACATTTGTTTAGCCTCTTTTTCTTGTTTTATTTTATTACAACCCCAGTTCAGTGACTTGTGTCATCAAATTTGCACATGTAAGATATTACAAACAATTTGATTGTTGCATCCCTCACTGAATCAAACAATGAGACTGGCTGGGTTGGAGAAGTGTTCATTTTTATTTGCAGGATCACTGCAATAGCAGTGACTGAATAGGTAATACCAGAATGTGAATGACAGCTTTTATAGAATGAAAGCAACATTGTGCTTCCTGTAGTTTGCTGAACTGGTAATGATGATGTAAGGGTTTTACCTTAAATATTTACTATCCTTCTGGGTGTGAAATAAACCCACAAGCATTGTTTAATTTAATATAATATTAATTTTTCTTTAAATAATATCTTAGTACACTAAGGTATTTTTTTAAAGAAGGATATTGTAGAATACTGTAGAAATTTGACAGACATGCTACAGGGATACTATGATTTTAGAAGTCTGTAAATGGCAATTAATTAGCATTTGCTCTAATGAAACCCCACAACACAATTTGCTGTTTTCATGGTTTTTTTAGGGTGAAGCATTACTATATTCATTTTCCCTCACACTTGACTTTTCAAAATACAAGCCAATCCTCTATATTCTGTCGACATGTAATTTTTATTCTTTCCTATAATGTGGGAAATTAGATATTGCATTTGTTATTATTGCTAGAAAAGGGCAGCCCAACCTCCCTAATAAGTATGAGAAGATAAAAAGTATCAGTCTTCTGCTGTATTTGTGGTTTTAAGTGGGTTTCAAAGCCAGAGTAAGTGGCTTTGAACCATCACTATGATGGCTCAGAATTGTCAAGTCTTGAGGAATATGAGCTCTAGCTCTCATTCTTCTAGCCTGAATCCAGAAATTGGTTTTGAATTTAGAAGTTATTACATAAAACCAGAATTAATTTATATCATGACGTATTTACACTTCAGTAAGTTTAAGTTTATAAGTCTTAGCAACATAGAATTTCTCAGCAAATTTTATTAGCATTGTCAAATGTGTGAGTTTGGAACATCTCCACTGAAGTCAGTCTAGAGAAGCTTTTTTTGTACCAGAAGAATTAATCTACAAGATACATCACTAGCATGTCTTTCACTATTTTCCTAATGACAGTACAATAGGCTTGGCAAGCTATTAGTGATTTTTTTGTTGTTGTTATTATTACTCTTATATTTTCTTTTAAAGGGGATGTTTAATAAAAAGAAAAACCCACCAGCTTTTTAACATGTTTATCCTAATTTTTACATTTTTTTGAATTTGCAGTATGAGGGTGTAGAGTGTACAGAACTTTGGTATCTGCACTCAGAAGATAATTGAGTAGCTTCCCTTATCAACATTCAGCTTATCAATGGCATGGTATAAATAACCCTGTTTGAGTAAGAGCCACTCAGTCTAAAAAATTATTAGCCATTACATGCTGTAAGGGTTCCATTTGTATCTTCCTGTCAATTATTTTAGATTTAGGATATCTTTTTAAGAAATAAGAAAGATGGAGGGAAACTTTTTATGAGGTCATATAGACAAGAGACAATGGCTTCAAACTGATAGAAGGCAGAGTTGGATGAGATATAAGGAAAAAATTCTTCCCTGTCAGGGTGGTGAGGCACTGGCTCATGTTTCCCAGAGAAGCTGTGGCTGCCCCATTCCCAGAAGTGTCCAAGCCCAGGTTGGATGGGCCTTGGAGCAATATGGTCTGGTGGAAGGTGTCTCTGCCAATGGCAGGGGGTGGAATGGGATGATCAATAAGGTCCCTTCCAATCCAAGCCATTCTATGATTCCATGATTGTCCAATTAAAAAAAAATTGAAATCCTCTGTTTTAATTCTGGGAATGACATGTTTGAAGTCCTGGACTTTTCAATGGTATCCCTATGGAGACACACTCAGCCTTTCATTGGGCTAAGACTCATAAATGTCCATGGCTCTGCCTCCATGAAGACTTTATTGTTGTACCATCTGATTTGCACAGTAGGCAAGCTCAAAACACAACATATTCTCTCTCTCTCTCTCTCTCTTTTATTTCTAGCAAAAGAGATTTAGACTAGATCTTTGGAAGAACTGCAGTGCTGAAGTGCATCTGGCTGCCTGGAGCTCAGAGATCCTCAGTCTCTGCTCAGTAGCATTCATGTCTGGGCCCAGGTGAAATCTGAGGATGCTTCTATTTCTACCAGTTATATTCCAAAAAAATGCTTGAACTGGGGCATTGTAAGGACTGCTGTCATGTTAACAAGGGTGAGCAACAAGATGTCCAGACAAATATTGACTGGAATTGTTGGTTCTCTTTCCCCCCAAGTGTTCTCTAAGCCACTGGGCCACAAAACCAGATCCTTTCTTCTGTCACTGGTTAATTTAGCAGAAAAGCTTGGAAGAAGAGTCTTTCTCTCAAGTGTGTTCTGATAGTTAAATGATTCACAGTGCCATGTGTGAGTGTAGGATCTGAAATCTTCCTACTCTGGAGTAGGTGGTTGGACTGCCAAGAAACTGGTTGAAGGAAGAGATGGGAAGGAGAAGGAAAGGAAAGCACAGCTTTCATGGAGTATGTTTTGAATGAAACTGGTTAACCACAGGTTGGTCTCCAGAACGGGGCTCAGGGAGGTGAGACTCAGTGGGAATGAAGCAGGTCTCCTCTTTCGGAGCAAAGTACAAACACATGGAATCAGTAGGGCAGCAAAACACATCAATGCAGCATCTCATGAAGGAAAGGAGATTTTCTGCTTACTAGTTGTAAAATTTCCTGGCTCTATCATTGAAGGGAAGCACTGGTGCTCACTTTGGTATATTATAACTCTGGAAAGGTATTATGGGTAATATATTGTGTTCTGAAAGCTATGCTTATGTAGTCACATATATACACATATATAAATATACCTGTCCATGTTTATGAATTTATTTATATAAGCATAAATTTACCAAATCATTTTACTACCTGAACATAGAAGAACAACCTTTTTATTTGGATCATCAAAGAACCAATTTCATTTGTAAGTGAATACTATGGAGTGTACCACCCTCCAAAACTAAATATGGCTATTTTCTTTCACTAGAAGACAACACCTACATAGCAGTATCTGCAATAATTTTTCACAGCTGCAGTCCTAGAACTATGGAATACCAAAGTTAGGAATTCAATAGCAATGGTAATTCTACCATATTGTGCTAAAGCAATATTTTCCATTGGGTTTTGTTGAGGGATAAGTAGCTTAATATGGCCAAGCAATCTCCCTAAAAAGTGTAAAATGCATGCTTATGGGATGTACTGCACATCCAAGTTAACATTTGCTGAGTTAATTTTTTATCCTTACAAATTATATTAACTGCATGATTTTAATATCAGTCATATTTATACACACTCTATATAGAATTCAGGCAAAATTTTATTGTACTTTCCCCAAGTTCTATTCTCAAGGAAGCAACTTTTGGTACCAACATCCAGTTATTGTGGCTGAACTGATATAATAGCTTCTTTTGTCATAAAGGGTTGGAATTGTCATTCCATTTTCTTTGTGGGTTTTGTCTTCCTCCCCTGCTTTTCTCTGCCACCTTAGCTAAGAAACACTGGTTTTCCCCTTGTATTCATTCTGTTCCTTGTTGGATACTTTCTGAAGCAAATTCAACTTTCTTCTGCCTAGCAAATTGGTTTTGTTTAGCTCAGGCCTGACAAAAGTTACTGTCTGGAAGCAAGCAACGTTGTTGCCTCAGGCTGTCACATCCCTCATGTTTTCCAGTTCTTGTGAGTGACAAAAGAACACCTAACACTCGGAGCAAAGAGTGCAAAAGCAGCTCTGAGTCCAGTGGGTGCTAAGGTGAAATCATATGGAATTCTAATTTTTCAGTAGCTGCTAGTAGGCTGCATGGGCCATCCTGATAGGTGAGGATTCCTAAATCACTAAGGGATGATGGTAATTTCCTCCTTTATTTTTCATCCCCTTGCCTTCCCTTTTCCTACTGTAATCTTCATATCCTGCAGCTGTGGTAGGACAGGGGTGCTTTAGTAGCTGATGGGTCTGTTGAAGATTTTCACTCCTGCCTGAGCTCACTTGAGGGAGAGGTGTGAAACTGCTTTGTGTGACATGTTTATACATTTTCTCTTTACCTAGGAATATTTCTGCAAACTGTGAATGCAGACTAAGTAATTTGAAAACATTAGTCATTAAAAACCAGATCAACCTGGAACAGCTGAATAGTTAAACAGAAAACCTTTTATGAATCATCTGAGCAAGAGACTATAGGTGTGATCACAGCTGCTGAGTTTTGCTTCAACTCATTGGCATTATGCTCATTTGTGCAGGAGGTGGAGACTTAATTAGTTAAATATGGTTTCTGAATAAGGCTACAAATCACAGAACAGGTATGTGCATGCTAATGCATTTAGCACAGCCAAACTTTCTTTTTTTCTTTTTTATTTTATTTCAATTCAGAAATTTGGAGTGTGACCTAATGCCCATGGAAAAAATCCTAATAAAAATAATTTATAATAAATAATACTACATATAAAAATTATTTTTATAATATATTTGGAAATAATTTATAAATCTTTTTATTTAAAAATGGTGCATTAGAAAAAAATCTACTGGCCAGTAAATACTATGGTGCAAATTGTGTTTAGGAATAGGCATTTGGCACAGATGTCTCCTTGTGTAAGTAATCAATGGGATTTCTGAAACAGGGGAAAAGGTGGGCTGTATTCATTGTGTTTTCCCTTTGCCAGAATACATACCAGGGTTTGTATTTTTCAGTGCACCCAGATGGTAATGTGCAAGTGGCAAGAACTAGAGATAGTGGTTTGAAAATCCCATAGTAAAAGAAGAGAGAAATTGGATGGTGCTCTGAAAAGCCTGAGAGACACAGGAAAAACAGAACATTGCTTGCTTCATCTCTGCATATTCTCTTCTGATACCTGCATGAGATGTGATACCACCTTGGGCTTCCTTGCAAATGAGTGGTGATGAAAGGGATGAGTACAAAAACCTCAGCAACAACTAAGAATTTGGTTTTCAAAGCAGGTGTGGAATTTAAGGTGGTACTTTGCCTCCTACTGCTTGTGGCTACCCCCATGCAGAGAGAGCTGTTCCGGGACAAAAGTCCAAGTCATTGTTAATTTGCTATAAGGAGAGGTATTTTAAATAGTATTTTTGGTGCCCAAAGAAAGGATAATTTCAAAAATATTGATATTTTGAAAAAGCAACAGGACATGAATTTCCAATTGTCTACATCATAACAATCATAAATTGCATATGCAAACATGATTAATGAATTCTGAGTAAAGGGAGAGGAACTGGGGAGAACAAACACTTTTAAAACCTGTAAACCTTTACATTTCTATGAAATTCCAATTAAATTACTGTTCATACAAAATATGTGTCTGAAATAACAGCCTCTTTAGAATACAATGAAATGTGAAACTGATACCTTATTCCATCAGTTTATGGGAAATACCATGCACAGTGATTTCACCAGATTTTGGAGAATGAAAAATGATTTCCACTGATTTTTATGCAAGTTGAGTCTAGAAGGAAAGAAAAAATATGTATCTGAACATGTCTTAGAGGAGCATCAAAGTTATGTCCAAAAGCCTGTTGCTTTTATTGGTGGACTCTGGAAACATGATAGCATTCAGATGTTCAGGTGAACTAGAGGACAGCAGTTATCCAGGAGTTGTGAGGGAAGGTCAAGTTTAGGCAAGTTTTAGGTCAAATCCACTTGGAGGCTGCACATAGTGCTTGGCATTTATATAAAGCAAGCTTAAGGTTGAATGCAGCATTCAAGTTGTAAAATGGATGAAGAATGGGTAAAAAACCCCTGCAATTACTTCAGCAATGATCCATTCAGGTTAAGAATTTTCGTCTTTGCTGTTGCCATAGCAATCTGTTCCCCTGTCACTAGCACATTAAAAATCCATTCTGTAAAACTGTTGTTGCCAATATTGAACACATAACAGACAAAAAGATTTTTTTTCATAGCTTAGGTTCAACACGAAGAAGACCTAGATCTTAAAAAGATGCATATGTTCTTTAAAAAGAAGAAGATGAGTATTTCCATAATTCATTGTAGGAACACAGTTTTTCTGCTGCAGTATTGATGTCAGTATAAAATAATTTGCAAATAATCCAGCAATGTAGTGTCAGTTGAGCTCAAATAATTGAACTGTTCAGCTGAGATACAGCAAACCCATATGTTCCTGAGTTAAACTCTTATTTTGGCAACATGCTGTAGAACTGAATGTGTCTTTAACCTTCTGTTACTGGTTGAATCTGATTCTCTTCAGTGATCGACTGGAGTGATTTTACTTATCCTGGTGTAATTCTGGAGTGGGAGAACAGTTATGTTCCCTAACAGCTTTACATCTGTGATGTAATCTTAAACTGCTCATGGACACAAGCTCTGCAATGAGTTTGTACAGATAATGAATTGTAGCAATAAGTCCTTAAGCATTTGTTACTACAGCTAAAGGAAGGGGGAAAGCAATTTATGATTCAAAGCGAACATAGCAATAGTTTGACGAATCTATCTACCCAAACTGAGTAAAATGCAAATATTTTTCAACAGAGATACAATATCTAGATACTTATATATGTGTGTGTGTGTTTGTGTGTGTGTGTGTGTATATTCAGGACTGAAAGGCAGAAGCTTGCTTAAATCACAAATAGTCCTAGATTTGAAAACTCAGGCATTGACTAAGTCATAACATAAGAACTGGAAACTGAATGTATGGCCCTTAGTTTGATCACTGATAAAATAGGTCTCATCTTTGTTTCCACTGCAGCATCCTTTTATCCTCTGACCATCTCTAGACTTCATCCTTTGAATTCTTATTCTCTGCCCATGCCATACTTCTTTGTTTCACTTTTTATGTCTTCCACTTGCTACTCTCCTCACACTTCTATACCTCAGTTGTGTTTGAGAGCCTTTATCCTGGGATGGTGTTGATTTATTGCAGGAGAATCTTGGGAGGTTCACAGAATATTCTGAGTTGAAAGGGACCCACAAGGATCATTGAATCCAACTCCTGTTGGTTACTCCTGTAGTTACAGTGCAAGGCATTAATAGAAATGATGGTGATAAGTGATCTTCTTTTTTAATTGCACTTGGCAATGTATCTTAAATTTTTCTCTTTTTTTTTGGTTGAATGGGAGGAACTGCTTTTTTTTTTTTTTTTTTTTTTTTTTTGTCTTTTAATGCAGCTGTGTCCTCTTGTTTGGGTACTTGAGCTGGTTTTCCTATTTTAAGTTATTGCTATTATCTTAGTGAATAAACTGGCCAGTGAAAAGGATGATTTCATTTGGATCCCTTCACTTCTTTTTGCAATTTGAATGTGACTCTTTGGAACGTGCTGGATGACATTTACCCAACAGGGATTGCAGGTCCCCTCCACTGCTGGCCTGCTGCATTCCTGTCTGAGAGAATCTGTGGATTGCTGAATCAAACCAAGTCCCTGACATGCCAGATCCCTCTCTGCCTGTGGAGGTGGCTGGAGACAGGAGTTGGGAAATGTCTTGTGTCCCAGTCACATGTGTTCATTATCCAGTAACTCCTGCACTGAGGGATGAAGTGGTTGAGCTTTCTGTCCCAGTCCAGGGCTGGAGGTTGAGGTAAGAGTTAGTAAAAGATCATGAGCTGCCAAAATGCTTCTGGATGTAAAGTTTAGTGAATTAGACTGTAGGAAATACAGAGTGATGTACTTATTCTTATTTGAAAAAAACCCAACTGTATAAAGTAGTAAGTCTGGTTTAAGTGCATACAATCAAACCTGAGGCGAACTGAAATTTGGCTTTTCACTTTCCCTCATCCCTTCACATTATAGATGTTTCAGGGGGTCACCAGAAAAGCCCAAGTAGCTTTGGACAAAGGAGAGATTCAGAAATATCTTTGACTTTTATGGACATTTTTCATTAAAATGCTTAGAGCTGTAAATGTAGAAATAAGAAATTCATTTATCTTTACAAAAGTGCTGCTATTCCGCACTCATAGTCTTTTAAATTATTGTTTCTACTTGTATCAATAAATCCATACAAAATGCTTAAAGGTCAAGCATTGCCAGAAAAATGTCTTTTCAGCGTGTTAATTAGGAGTTTATAAGAATGTGCACAACCTTGCTCTTTGAATAAACTGTAAAAGAAGAAGGAAAAAAGAGAAAGGCCCCATGGATAAAAGCGATGGTGTGGAATTAGTGAGTGTCAAGTCTTTGCTCCATCAGGATCACCATGACCTGGACAGACAGGGCATGAAAAACAGGTAGCTCTGCTAACAGGAGGAACAAAAGCTAATTTTTCTCTTTGTTGGGGAGGTATCTTGATTAGTTACTTTCTGAAGCCCATGGGCTTGAGCTGAGGGCCCAACTTGAGCTGGTGTATGAAGGGGAGTGTGAGAAGGACATGTCATAGCTTGAGCCATGGGAAATTTGTCCAGTTCTCATTTTGGGGCCAAGGGCATCCAGTAAAGACACTTATGTTTTTATTTCCCAGGCAAGTGGTTTTATTTTCCTATGTTTATGTACAGCTTGAATAAGTACAAAGCAGCGTAGATTGTATCCAGAGACAAACTGCCCAACCACCCATTCTGGCACCTGCACTTCCTTCATTGCAGAGAGCACAACTGGGATTCCCTATTTCATACTTCACTTCTTTCACCCATTGTCATGGAGACATCCTGGTCTGCCTAAAAATTAGGCCATTTGGTTGGAGTTCTCCATGCATGGATGAGATGAAGTTAATCAGTCACATGGATTAGACACTGGAATTTCCACTTGCACAACAGTCTAGCCCTGACCATTATCATTTTACCTCTAAATCTAGACTTTTTTAATCACTAAAAGGGAGACAATAATCCTGACCTAGGCGAAGTACCCAGACATAAGAGATGAAATGTGTTACAGGAAAATTACAGAGGTCATTGAATTCTTGAATAGCTGGAGCTATTTTTTGCTCAAGCTGGGAAATAGTAACAAAACAATGTAAATAGAGAAAAATAAAATAGATTCTTACATATCTCTCTGAACATACTGTAGTGCTAATATTAACATGAAATTGAAGTTCTGATTTTTTTCCTTGGCCATATGATTTCTATACTGAGATTGTTTCCTTGAATAACAGATATTGAATATTGAATAACAGATCCTTACTATAAAACCATTTGTAAACAAAAGGCTGCATCTTTGTCACTGTAAATTCCATAACTTAAGAGTGCTGTTATTTGGTTTTCTACTTTTTTGTTTGCTGCAGAACTGCTACTTCAGGAAAACAAATCTGATTAAATTTTTGAAAGTGCAGGTGACAGAACTGACAGTAGTTCATTTCTCTGCTGCCTACAGATGATTCCTCCTGACTTTGCCTTCAAGTGAAGCTGAGGAAACAGTGCAGAGTTGTTTTGTGGCATTTCTTGTTTGTTCTCTCATTTCTTTTGTCTCAATCATTCACTGTTTTGAAACCTGAACCATAATTGGCCCAGTGGTGCATCCAGGGGCTGACATGGCCTCCTTCCTCATAGGACAGACAGTCATTCTGTTCTAGATGCTTGCTTGGTTTTTTATTCCTTGGAGGTGTTTGAAGTAATACAAGAGAAGAGCTTTTTTGCTCAGACATGGAGTTTTTTGTGCATCTTAACAATTGATAACTCTATCTTACTTAACATCTCAGTAATTTAACTCTTATCTTTATAATCAGTTCCCAATTTCATTCTTTGTATTTTAATGGCATCACAGAATCACTAAGGTTGGAAAAGACATCCAAGATCATCAAGTCCAGCCTTGGACTGAACACCACCATGCCAACCACCATGTATTTTGTTGTCCAGTTTGGAAAAGTTTGCAAATCCTTGTGTATCTGTAGGAATAGGAATATTAGAATGTGTGTTTGCAAGGTCAGAGGCAGCAGCCTTTAAAGCACAACTTCCCAGAAGGCAGAACTTTTTGTTTTTAACTTTCTGTAGAGGGTATCTGTGCAGCCCAGGAGAAGTAGTGATGCCCCTGGTACTTCCAAGTAGACCTTGGACTTCACTGTATGGAGAAAGAAATCTCACTTGGGACAGTAGGGAAATATAGATCCTACTTGTGATAAGCTTTCTGTAGCATGAGTTGGAAAGTTCACTTTGGTATTTACCCTAAAAAATCTGAATCTGGGCTGAATTGATTACAGTTTGTGCCAATACTAAGCAGGAAGTTGTGATAAGTCTAATAAATGCCCAATGCAGCAGGTGGCAGCTCAATTTCTCCTTCTCCCCAGACAGCAGTAGTTCATCATGTTATTCTTGCTGATGTGTGAGGCTGTGATAGGGTAGACAGGGCAATGAAATTGTTCAGTTAGATCCTTCCCCCTGTTTTTAGTCCATCTATCACCCTATAAGGAAACTGTGGCAGAAATACCCCCTTCTGTTCCTCACCCTGCTGCCAGATCCTTAATTTCTAAAGGAAGGTGTAACTTACTTGTTTTATCACCCATGGATGGAAATGCTGCTCTCTCTGCCTCCTTTCCCTCTTCTCTTGGCTTGAGACAGAATTTTAATGGGGTATATTTTTCCATGGATAATCCAGGGCACTGGTAATCCACGAGTACTCAAGAAAAATTTTCTTGCCTGTTTATAACTGTTCAGCTCTCCTTGTTATTTTAATCAGGCAAATCTTCTTCAAATGTTAATCTTTGCTGAATATGCAACATCACACCCCCAAATGTCTCTGACAGGAGTAGCAGTGGTAAAAATATAAACGCTGTAGGAGAAGTTTATTAACAATATTCTGCCTGAATACACTTGTTATTTCTTATCAAACACTGGAGACAGAATGAAATAGACTGTTTTGCCACTCTGTGGGTGAGGTCTGAGGAGAACATATCAGTATGGATATGACACAGTTTCACTCTTCTTGAGCTGATTATGTTATAGTTTCTTTTCTGCTGACAAATTTCATTACCAGATTGGGGTAATAATAACATATTTTATCTTGCTGGCTTTGATCCAAACTCTTGATTTAGAGCAGAGTCAAATTTAGAGAAATTCAGTTGGATCTGTATTTTTCTCCATATTAGCTATTTCTAACAGCCTGGTAAGATTTTCTGTTTGGTGACTAAGTGTCTCTTGCTGTTACAATGACAGTCATATGCTTGCTTATATTTCTGTGTCATCCCAACCGTGATAACAAAATGCTAGATGAAAGTTGCAAAACCTTGCCTTAAGAATATTGGCCAGTTAACCAAAGTTTGAACTTTTGGTTAGAAACTGTGGCTTCCCCATCCCTGGAAATGTCCAAGGCCATATTGGATGGGGCTTGGAGCAGCCTTGTCTGGTGGAAAGTGCCCCTGCCTATGCTGGGGAATGAAATTGGGTGATCTTTAAGGTCCCTTCCAATCCAAGCCATTCCATGATTCTATGAATTGAAATCAGGGTTGAAAGACATTGAATGGGAAAAGTTAGCTATCTTCTTTACATATATGGCCCAATCATAAATTTATAAGCTATCTGTTTATTCCATCCTATCTTAAATAAGCTTTGAATAAATTTGGTATACAACTAAGAAAAGGGTGAATAACAAAAATGAGCATGGATAGTAATAAATGCTGTGTTGGCCCAAATGGGTGTCAGCTGAATGTTGTGTGGCAATGTGCTGTAGTAGATTTATAGGCAGCTTTCCATTTTAATAATTCAGTATTTACTATTTCCTGAGGCACAGCAAATATCTCTTTGTGACCCTGGCTACCATGAAATGCATCATTGTACCAATACACATCACTGTGGTGCATTTCAGATCTTTTTTTGAAAACAGTCTGGTGCCTAGAGAGCCTTCAGCCAGGGCAGCTGGGAAGACAAAAAGAGCTGGAAGGGATCTGCTGGCTCAGAGAGATTCTGTCTGGGAAAGCTTTACAATTGTTTTAAGCTGTGTTCAAATGTTTTTCTTCCAACAGACTTTGGGAACTATCACTGCAGTGCCCATTAAGGTTCCTCAGGTCAGCTCCTTGCAGAGGTTGGCAGGACAAGGACCAGCAGTGCTACCTCAGGTACAAAATACACTTTCAAAGAGGGGGTTGTGTGATTTTGTGCATATTCTCTGCTTCTGTCTAGTGCCCAGGCCTGGGTGCATCAGCACACTGATTTTGCAGAGTTGTGTTTTCCTTCAGTCCATTGAAAAAATAATTCTTCTGGGAGTGTACTAATAGCACAATGAAAAGCTATAAAATGTAATGTAGATTCATTGTGGAAGAGCAAAATAAGTATGGTGGAATGTAAATTTATGCTTTAAAGTTGAATCACAAATCAAAGTGAAAATCTGCAATTCTGTAATTAAAAGAACTGATTGAAGTGTTAAACTTCCTGTTCAAGATTTAACCCCATGTTCTGTTTCATTGACTTTTTTTGCCTTCTCTATCCCAATACAAAGTTTTGGCCCAGCTAACCCAGGTGCCAGACTGAGAAAAGATTCTCTGAGTAAGAGTCAAAGGAGAGTTGCACTCACTGTTTTTTAAAATGTTTCAAACTGTCTCCTTTTCTGAGCACCAATCACTGTTTCTATAGCTATGCACTTTATTCCCCATTTCAATCCTCTTTCTCAAAACATTTGGGTGTCATTTTCAACAGGTGTTTTGCTGCAATTCTATGGTTTGCTGTTCACATTAATGATTATTAAGTATAAATATATTTCTCCTACTGTGCCCCTTAGAGCTCTATTTCTCATATATGAAAACTAGAAAAGTGCTGAAGTTGATGATATATAATCTTCCTATTGTTCCTTTATTTTTTCTTTTTTTTTTTTTTCTTTTAAGTGGCAGAATCTAGTAGAAGATCTGTGAGCTAAATTTACTTGGAGGAAGAACTATTTCCTATACAAAGTTCTTAAATTCTCTCTTTAAATTACATTTTATGGAAGGCAGAGTTGTGAACATAAAGTGAGGTTATAGTTTTCTTATCAAGTTCAAGACTTTGCTTTTCAGTTGTTCTTACAACTTAGTAACATTTTGATTTCTGCCATTTTGGGGTGTCAAAGATGAGCAGATTGCTCCTGAAAATATATGATGTTCAAGAGCAGCTGAAAGACCTGTAACAGGACCTAATCCCCATCTCCTAAGCATAACAACAAGTTGAGTCCAGCTGGGTTTGGCACCTGCTAAAACCTTTACTTTGTTTGCCCATGTAACAGCAAATTACTGGGGCAGCAGAACCATATTCATCACTCCTCTACCAAGAATTTGGAGTATTTCACAGGGAATGAAAGCAGTGTCCAGACTCCAATGTTATCTACTGCTCAATCTTGTTCTGGAAGGGATGGAACCTTCCTCAATCTCCATCTCTGCCAAGTCTAGTTGTGACAATGAAGTTGTGACAAGTCTAGTTATGTCAATAAAACCAGAGCAGCAAAGACTTCTGTGCTCCAGCAGCTGTGTCCATTTACTCAAGCAGGTGAGTCCAGTTGTAGCTGGTGCAAGTGCAGTGGCAGGTACAATTGCACTCACCTAATCTTTTGGGCTGCATATGCTGCTTCTCTGCAGGTATGTGGAGGAGTGGAAGGCCTGGGTGGAGCCTTTTTGGGATTCCTGCCATTTTAGGAGCCTACTGATATGTGAATCATCAGCTGGGAGTGCCTTTCCTCTAAGGTGGAAAGATGACACTTTTGTCTCAGGTGCACGTAGATAACTGGGAAAAATCCAAATCAGTATCTGCATTCCTGGCAGCACACCAACTGCTCCCTGGCATTTCTCCTTTTGGTCAGTGTCATTATTTCTTTGGGATTCAGATTCCCTTTAGAGTTACAGGTAGGCATAAATATTACCATGCTGGCTGGACAGAAAGAGGGGATTGGTCCATTTTGAGTCCTCATCATGTCTAAAGCAGTTTGATATATTTAACACTTTTGTGCTCCTCATCTTGACAGTCTCTTTTGATTTACCCCTGTGCAAACAAAAACACACCACACAAAGAAAACAAGGCATTTAACAAGAGTTACATAAAATAATGCATACAGCTCCCTCATTTTCCACATTAGTACAGATACTTGTCATTTGTTTTGTTCATTTAAATGGGTTTATGATATGACCCCCTGGAAGCTTTTCCATCTGGGCAATGAAGTTTCAAAATTTGCACATTCACAAATGGCAGCAAAATCCCATCACTTAGAACTGCTAATTAAGTGGTGAGCAAACAAACATTACTTACAAGTTCTTTGCACAATACAAACAATATTTTAGGCATTCATTATTTGCCAAAACAAGCTTCTTTGGCAGACATTTGTGGGGGTTTTTGTTTGGTTTTTTTTTCTTTTTCATTTGGGATTTTTTTTGCAGTTTGTTTTTTTTTCCTAATATGAAGGTATATTTGCTTTCATCAAATAAGTGAGCTGTGATGTTTGAGAAGCTAATTCCAGATAGCCTTTCTCTTCTTACTTTGGTCTTTGGAGTCTCCAGCTGATAGTGCTTTGAAACTGCAGACTCTCCACTGCACTCTAAGAAGAAAATCCTAGAGGTCCTCTTCTTAAGCACTGTGGTACTCTGGAGCTATTCCTCTTCCTTATGGCACCATCTGCTCTAAGGAGGGGGTGGCATTCTGTCAGGTTGAGTTCCAATATCCAGCTGCAGAGCAAATGTTCTGTTTATTTTGAACTGGTTTACAGAAAAATCTAAGTTGCACTGTAGCCACCTGGAGGTACATGTGAAATGTGATTTTCTGTTCTTCAACAGGAAGATTTTAAATGAAAAGGTAAGAATAATAAAATAAATACCCTGTTTTATTGTCAGTAATTTGGGCCTAGTCCAATCCTCATTCAAATTAATGGAGAAACTGTGACATTTTGAATGGCAGTTAAATCAGATTACAATGCTATCTCCCTGACCTATCTTTCCAGTGCTGGTTGAAGGCACAGTTTGGGATGGCTTTGCTCATGACACTTCTGCTTAGAGCACAGCAGTGTCTGTATTGGAGGGATCACACAGGTTAGTGGTGAAAACAAACAGGTACTCACAGGGCCTTAGGTGAAATATGTATGTTTCAGTCAACTCTGCCAAGTTCTGCTGTCAGATATTGCTTAGTTTTTATCTTCTGCAGTGACTTTATGTCTTAACGTAGAAATGGGTGTGTGTATTCTATTCCTATCTGATGGGGCAATTATCTTCTGTTAATTGGGCAGTTTTCTTTATATCTTCCACAACCCATCCTCCCTCCTGGGAGATATCTTCTCTTCATGGGCCACTGAGTCCCACTGCATGACTGACTAAATTACATCATTCCCTTGGAAGAAGCTCTGCCCAGAGGGAGGAGCCAAGCATTCCCTAACTGGATATAATCTGAGATTTGGAAGACCACAGCAGCCTTTTCCACTGGATTCCCAGAGGAGCAGCCCTTTCCCACTGGATTCTGAGGAATACCAGGCTTATCTACACCACCACTGGATCTTCAGAGGAAAACTACTCCCTTCTACAGGATCCCTGCTCCAACAGAACCACAGCTGTCACTCCAGGAGGGCTGCAGCCACCGTTTCAATTGGACTGCTACCAACACCCTGACCAACAGAGCATCAGGTCATATTCTGACTCTGTCAGTGTTGTTTTGTATTACTGCATTGTTTGTTTTTTTTTAATTTTTCTTCCCTAATAAAGAACTGCTATTCCTACTCCCATATCTTTGCCTGAGAGCCCCCTTAATTTCAAAATTATAACAATTCACAGGGAGGGTTTTACATTTTCCATTTCAGGAGAGGCTCCTGCCTTCCTTAGCAGACACCTGTCTTTTCAAAGCCTGACACTTTAATGTGTGTAATTCAGTAGGGTCTGAATGTGGCCACTGGGCTGCCTTGGCACAAGCTCTGTTTTCTTGTTGTGTGTTTATTCTTCACTGGGTACCATGTGAGCCCAGCCAGAGTCTCCACATGTTCCCAAATGTTAAAAACACAGTCCCATTTTTAAATTTCATGTCATAGTTCTCATGAGCACATTTCTACTGGTAGTTGCTGCTTCTCTTCACATGTGTACCCAACCTAGGTACTGCTCCTGACTTCCTTAGTAGTAGGGCTTCTGGAAGATTTCTTGAAACGAAAACAACTCCTAGAGACATAAATAAGTTTTGGGATGCCACTGTGTACTATAAAAGAAAGAGGTTGGTCTGTGGCAAAGTTGTTCTGCCACTCCCAGTGGCAGGATGGCCCCTCTGGTGGCCGCCTCCCTACACCTCAAAAGAAAAAGGAGGAATTGTACACGCTTTTGCTTTCTTAAATGTGTCATCACAGAGGCATTACTAACTACATCAATTGGCTTAGCACCATGTCTGTTTTCAGAGCCAGCCTGCTATTGGTTCTGTCAGGCATACAGGAATGTTCTGGCAGCTTCCCACAGAAAAATCACTTCTGTTGCTGGCTTCTTCCCTCCTCACCAAAAAAACTAAGCCATGTAAAACCAACCCAGTGTTCAAAACACTGATTACATTTTTAATAAAGATCTCCCACCTGACTGCCTTATGCCGGCATCCACAAACAGCAGAGCTGGCAGATTCCCCCTCAAACATCCTTCTCAGCAAAACATCCATTTCTGTAGTACCAAGCAAAGATGAAGGAGAAGAAAACTAAATTAGATTGATTTGCCTTCTTAAAAAAACTGCCCAGGAGTTCTATTAGCTGTATGTCACCTTTACACTTAGGTTAGCTGTCCATGACTAACAACTGAAATACCAAATCATGGCAGGTACACAGCACCTGGGAGATGCCTGATCGAGTGTGTGCCATTTGAACACATGTGGAAATACTGCTGAGTGACTCCTGGGTTGTGTTGTGTAAACTGAGAGACCAGGGTTTGTTTCCAGGGGCTCGTTGCAGTTCTGCCCTTGCTGAAGTTCTGCTCAATTTTGCTATTGGTTTTGATCAGATTAAGGTTTCTTCCCTGGACTGCTCCATACAGTGTAGCAGGACTGAAAATGTGGGCTGGAGCTGCTTCTTGGGTTCTGCCCTGCATTTCACAATGTCCTTCTGTACATTCACAGGCTAATATTCCAGGGATATGCTAAAGAGAGGCCTAAATTGTATGTGAACATGGGATTCACATATTCTGGGTCATCTTGCCTGGGCTTTGTACAATGAAGAGTAACTTCTTTTTTATGTAGCCCCATCAAGGGGAAGGAAGAAAAGAAAGAAATCTTCCCTGGAAGAAAATAAACCATGTTTATTTTGACAGTGGTCCTAGACCAGGCTGAAGATAATAAGAGCTTATTGGGAAAGGAACTAAAAATGAACCAAGCTTCAAATACTTGTATTTGAGTGAGTGGGGCAACCTGGATTTTAGGGAGAGTCATTGCTGTAATTTTAAGGTGAAATTTTTTTTTGGCTTATTTTTACTGATCAGAAAAGAAGAGGGAGGGAGTCAGTCCTCAGCTGGCAAAAAAAGACACAGCTTTATTGAAGTCCGTGTGCATCTGTTCATTCTGGTGAAGAATATGATTACCCCATATTGCACTCATTTTATCAGCCATTGCTAATGTTTTGTGTGTAATCCTCTAAAGTTTTCAAGAATGAAAGCTCTGGCTGCTGCTCCCAGCACTTTGCCTCTGTGACATATGAATTGTGCCAAATCCATTTTGAGTTTTTGTTTTCAATCTCTGAGTACAAGGGTGAAGTGAAAATAAAGCGTGAATAATGGTCTTTCTCTCAAAGGCAATGTGATATTGTGTTGAGCTGAAAAACTTACTTTCATACAGATGGGCCCTGCTAGTATGAAGGGCTGATGGATGCTGAGCATGATCCAGCTGATATCTGATACAGGGAAAGAGGAGGGCTCTTCGGTGTTGCTGACAAAGCTATAACAAGATCCAGGGACTGGAAGCTGAAGTCAGGCAAATTCAACCTTGCTATAAAATGCCAGTCACAAGCATTAAAAAAAACAAAACAAAACAAAACAAAACAAAAACAATTTACTGGAACTCATCATTAAGAAGTCTTTAGTATTTTCTTTTAAAATCAGTCTTCAGTTTCTGGGAGAAATTATATGGCCAGCCTGTGAACTGGAGGATCACAGTGATCCCTTTTGGGTTTGTAATTGAAGTACACTGCATTAACTTCCCTTCTTTCCTAGGCCTGAGGGAGAACACATTTACCAGAAATGCCCTTATCAATTCTCATATCACCTACAGATCTTCACAGATGTAACTGTTCTAATTAAATCCTATCCTTTAGGACTACATAGGATTGCCCACAGAGATTGAAGGAACTGTGTGACTTTCCTCCCTTCTCCTTTTTCCCCATACCTGTATAGCTTGGATCTTGAGGACTTCTTTTGTAAGAGGTTTTCTTTCTTACCTTCTTTTTCTTTACTACAACAGTGAGTGGCTCACATGTTGAGATTGTCTTGGTTTACAAGACAGGTGTCTGCTAGGGAAGGCAGAAAAAGCCTTGCTTGGAATGGAGAATGTAAACCCCCGTCCCTCTGCATTCAGAATCATGAAATCAAGGGGATCTCAGGCAAAGATATGGGAATAGGAATAACAATTCTTTACTAGTATGTATAATAAAACAAACAAACAAACAACAGTATCTTTGGCATTAACAACAAACAGAGCACGAACCCATTCCCAGACTTTGGGCCGCGGTGCTTTCCCTGCTGGTGCAGTTCCAGGCACAGCCAGCAGGGGCGCTGCTGGCTCACAGCGGGCAGGGAAGGTGCAGTGATTCCCCCACACCTGCAGGGGGCGCTGTGGTGCGGGCTGGGGGAGCATGCGGCCATGGCGGCTGGGCTGAGATGGGCAGGGATGGAGGAGAGGCTTTGATCCACAAACCCTGGGGCTGCCAGTTGCTGGTGCCCCTGCAGGACTCTGGAAACAGCAAGCTGGGCCGGCAGGATGGGGGTTAGGGGCTCCCAGCAGGGCAGGGAGAACTGAGCTCAGGGCACCTGAGCAGACAGGGATAAGTCTCTCTTTTAGTGAGGTGAATGTTAATAAGGGGGTAGGTCTCTCTTTTACTGAGGTGGGTGTTAATAAGGTCCGGGTTCAGTGGCTGTTCTCCCCAGCAGAGGCTCACCCCACGGCAGAAGCAGCAGCTCTGGCAGCAGCAGTGAAATTCCCTTCCCCAAGTGCAGCGGCTCGGATCGTCCTCTTCTGAAAACATCTGAGAGAGGGACAGCAACTGTGCCCAGCCCCTTCTCCCAGCCCACCCGAGGGAAAACTCCCAAAAAGCCTGAGTTCCCCCTCGGTCCCTAGCTCCCATCAGCAGCTCAATGGGAAGAAATTCCCCAGGAAATAGATTTCCCATGATAACATTTTCCTGTGTCAGCAGTGACACACCTCAGGCTCTCCCACCTCCACCACTCAGCAATTCATTCACCTTTGCAGTATTCAGCAATTTGTGCTCTTCAGAGCTTGAATGGCATTTTGGTGAAATGGAAACCTTTGAGCTTCGTATAGGGACATCTGGATGGAGCTTAATAATATGGGATATACAAGAAGTGATGTTAGTAACAGGACCTGATTCTTTCCTCATCTGAAACTCTTTAAAATATATTAAATTAGAAGTTGTTGAACAAAAGAGCGCTCTGTACATCTCACAGGACTGGGTGCTCTCTTATTTCCATGTGTGAAAAGCAGACAGCTGCCACCTAGTGAGTGCTCAGATTTGAGAAATCTCCTTGAAAAATGTGCTCACCTACAGCTATCTGAGAAGTACCAGTCTGAACATTGCCACAGGAAATGAAATGTTTCTGTTAGTGTGGGTATTGAGGAAACTCAAGAACAACATGGGTTTAGGAAATCATTATATTCAAGAAGCAGCTCTCTCTTCTGCATTTTGAGCCCTGCTAGTATCACATTCTGTTTTGACAGCTGTCAGAAGTTAAATGAAAAATACTTGGGGAAAGAAGGGTTGAGCCTACAGGAGAATTGTTGCTTGCAGCACTTGCCAAGAGTTGAAGTGTTCTTTTGGTAACATACATGCTATCTCTTTTTCTTTCTCTTTTCTTCTCTTTTGCTCAACTTTGGTGCCTTTTATTTCTGTAACTCCTGTTACAGGGACTGGTGTCATCCAGCCTGTGCTACTTTCAGTAGAAAATTACTTATTGGTACTGTGTGTGTGCACTCCCTGTCCTGCCCTAGTTTTATTCTACCCTTCTTCAGTGATTGCCAGCTTCCAAACTTTTGTTAGTGCCACTGTCCTCCTTTCATCTCCCAAATTTAAGCTACAGTTTTGCCATGAGGGAAAGGAATTTATGCTACCATTTTCCTTATTATTTTTTCTCTTCCTAGCTGATACCATTTCTCTCCATAAATAACTGTAGCACTTTGGGATTTTAGGTGACACTCAGCAAAGGTATTTAATGTAGCTGTTTATTAAATGTTTACACTTAGTGTTTATATTCTGAGGGGAACATTTGTAGGTGTTGGAGCACAAGGGGCTTCTACATTTGCTTTCTGTTTTGGATTCACACTTGCAGGTCCTTGAAATAAATCTTATTTTCATTTTAAATTATTGTAACTTTAACTCAGGAGTACCTAAAACTTTTGTTTCTGTAGTAAATCCATTTTATTGTTCTATAATTGCAAATAAATATGGTCTCCCAAGGTCAGGTAAACTTGGCAGGGAGTTTTCAGAGGCTTAGTCTATGAAAACAGCTATCCCTCTTCTGTATCACATGGTGGCAGAAAGTGCCCAGCATATGCTTTGTGATGTACCAGTTTGGTACACCCTATAAGGTAATTTCAGTATGCAGCACTTTATAAAGAATTTAGTATTTTGGAAAATTAAGTTTGTTTCATTATCTGTGCAGTGAAGTAACATGTGTTCATCCATAACTTGCAGGATGTATATTATGGGTGTGTGTAGGATTCACTGAGGTATTACATCATGCAGTAGAAAAGATAATTATGTAGCTGGAATATATGTAGGCATTTAGTTTTGATTAGACTTTTGATTAAATATAGAAGTGCAGTTAAAAGTGACAGATACAGTAGATCCTGGTAGACTGCATGACAGTTTTTGGCTAGAGAAACTCCTGAACTGATGGGTTTAAACCAATGTTTTCTGCAGTACTTTTAAAAATAAGACCATTAACTAATCATGGATATGAAGCTAAGTACAGAATCCTCCCTAAAACTACTTGACCAAGGTATTTGTCAGGTATCTTAACTAAGCCATTCAGATAATCGTTAAACAAAGTGACTGCATAAAGAAAATGAGCCAAGAACCCTTCAGTTACTGTCAGGGTATTTTGACTGTGGTTTGTTGGAGTTCTGTGTAGTTTTCCATCATTTCACAGCTGGTCTGTGTGGCATTCCAGTGTCACCCTGAAGCTGTAAGCTGAACACAGTGGCTTCCTGCCTCTGCACGCGTCTGCAGGACCTTGGGCAAACCTCCTCTTTACCTTTCCATCTACCATGACTGCTGGCAATGTGACTGTCCCAAGCAGGACTGTCCCAAGCAGGACTGTGCCTCTGACACTAGTTCTGCACTGCTCATGGGTGCAGGGCTCTGTTGTGGTCTGTGGTGATGGTGGACACAACCTTCCCTGAGAGTGTCTTGTGCCAACGGGTAGGAGCCACCAGAGCACCAGCACACACACAGACACACAGACAGACACACACAGACAGACAGACACACATACACACACACACACAGACAGCAGACAGACAGACACACACATGCACACAGAGCACCTCAGCAGTGAAGACACAGGAGGCTCCAGCATGCAGTTCCAACGTGCTTTATTTCAGGCAAACCTGAAGAGGTCCAGGGGCCAAAGGCAAGGGAGGTTCCTGGGAAACCTCCCTTGGGAAGGGGATGGAGAAGAGCATCAGGAATCCAATGAACTGAGGGCTCAGGGGGAGAACACAGGGATAGGGAATGCCAGGGTGGATAGGTGGGTTACTCAAACCAATGGGAAAGCAGGGAAGGGAGAACTTACCAGAACGTGAACATATTAGGGTAAAAGGGGTAGGAAAGGCCAATGGGCCAATGGGGAGGACAGAACTGGGACAAATTAACACAATGCTTCAGAGCACCATGGGGGAGGCTTCTTTTCTCACCCTGAGATGAGAGAAATACCCCGAGCCAAGATGCATCTCTCCAGGGCATTGTTGTTGTGATGCCTTTCCCCAGTAGGCTTGTGGGTGTCCACAGGGGTCTTATTGATATTTAAGGAACAAATTACTGAGACACAGAGAGCTAGCAATATATGTGTTTCTGCCCTTAATATTTGCTGTGGGGACAAAAGGGTATGGTTCCTTCTTGACACAATAGGGGATGATGGCCAGCCTTGAGAGATGGTTTTCTGCACACCAGAAAATCCCTGCATTTTTAAAAAATTGCTTACTTAGGCTGAAGATTGAAGTTGGCACCATTTGAAGGGCTCCTGTAGACTCCAGTGGTGACACAGGCAGCTGTTTCCCGTGTTTGTCTGTTAGAACTTGTCATTTTGTTTCACAGTATGGAAGGTGCAAGAAGTGACAGGACTAAATAAGCACAGAGGGAACTGACTGTTTTATCAGCTGTGTTAATGAATAAGCTGGGAGTGAAGTTAACTCCATGTGAAGCATTTTAAATTATTTATTTTCTGTCCTGGAACTGTACTTAACATGTTGTTAAGGCAGAGCCATGTTGACTGGATAATGTTAATTACAGCACTGGAAACACATCACATTAGCTGAAAACAATTGATTGCTGCTATCATTCATGGCTCTGGGTACAGCCCCAGCTGTTGCAAAGCAGAGCAAAGTGTCCTCTTCCATTCATGGAAGTTCCTCCTGCATCCACCCACAGCTGCAAGTAAGCTCTTTAATTACTGCAACAAAATATGATGTTTGGTGGTTGTGGGTTTCTTGTATCCCTCTCTTCATTTTATTTATTTTTTCGTGAGTTAAGTGATTGTGTGACTCATCTCTCCATTTGACATAGCATGTCTTAAACATATGAGGATGTTCATTGACCAATCCACCAGTATAAAAGCATATACTTTACTGTCCCTGTAAATGCTTTCTCACAACTCCCTAAAAGATTCAGCTCCTTCTTCTTAATTCTTAGCTAAAGTGTTGTGTCCTTCAGAACAAGAAATTTCTGCACCTGGGTTTTCCATTCTTTGCAAAGGCTTTGGCTTACACATACCTACTGAGAACTGGATGTGACTTGACTAGCATTTGTATGGATGTGTGCTAATCAAAATAAGGATTTGACTTTCTTCTCACTTACTGTCTGGCGTTGCAGTGAGTTAAGAACTTCAAAATGACCAATTGAGAAGAGCTGGGAATATAAGTGGTGGCTACTTGCAGTTGCTCCATTCTGTTTTACTAGATGCTCCTGGTCTGTGGTGAATGCAATTAGAGATTCTACTGGGAGAACATATGTGTGCAGTGTTTGTTCACTAATAACACCTGACTCTCTGTTTCTAGGTTAGGCCAAAGACCCTGATTCCAGACAGCCTCCCAATCTCCCCGTGCAGAGACCAACCTTCCAAGCAGCCTCCCACCTTCCAGAAGGCAACCATAGTGAGCATCAAAAACCCCAGCCCTGCCCTCCCAACCGCCAACAACACCGTCAGCCATGGACAGACACACAGCAGCCAGTCCCAAAGTGTCACCGAGCCTGCAGCCCTGTCGTCCCCTCTGAGTGGTGCTGGTGTGGCCTATGCCATCATCTCCACGTCCCCCAGCAATGCAGCTCCCATCAGCACCAGCGCCGCTGTCTCGGTGGTCAACGACAGCATCAAAGTGCAGCCGCTCCTCATCAGTGCCGACAGCAAGGTGAGTTCCCCGGGCAGCACACGCAGGAGCTGGGCTGCAGGTACTGCCCTGGGAGTGCACAGCCTGTGCAGTGCTGGCAGTGGTTCTTCTCAAAGAAAATAATCAGAAAGCAACGGGAGAATTCTTGCACGGACACAGAGAAGCTGGCAGGCTTTTATCTGTGTTCAAGCCTGTTTTTTACTGGGAAAAAACACGCCATTATGTAGACTGATGTTAACAGGACCTTATGTTAATATGAATTTCTCTTTCCTTAAGCCAATCCTCACTAATAAAATCCCCAAATTCTGTACAGGCTCACATTTCTTATGGACTCCCTCTTCAATGATACAGTGATACTTGATTTGTTGACTGACCCCAGGGAGTACATAAAATAATCAGAGATTCCCTTCTGCTCTTTCAGGGGAAGACCAAATAAAATGAGAGCTCAGGGTTTCAGAACTGAAAGTAAAAAGAAAAAAATTCAAGCTATGAATTACTTCTTTCATCTTTGTACTGCTTTTCAGCATTGGAATGCAAGAACTTCACCACTCTTATACCAGAGTCAGATTCCATACAGGCTGCTAATATACCAAGCAGACATTCACTGTAATTTACTACTGGGATCCTGCTACTTTTGGTCTTGTTGGCAGCACAAGTTCCCATACAGCACTAATAATATATATAGGATGTAGGATGGCTTTTGAGGTAAATAAAAGCAGATATCTCTTCCTCATTTCTTTGACATAAAATATTTTTCTCCTATTTAAAATGGCTGCTGGCTCAGAAAACCATCCCTTTTTGTGCTCTGGAATCTTCTAGAGTGACTGAGTTGAGATAATGTATCTAACACTTAAACAACATTGATTGAAAATTAACAATGAAGCAGACGGAAAAGGCCTAGAGTTCAAATCTAATGATCTTTATCTGGAAGGTGATAGTCCTTGGGAAGTCCTTCTGAAGCTTCCACAGTTCTTTTATACCTATACCTTCATACCTATAGGTATAAAGGTATAGATATAAAAGAAGTATGGTATGAAGTCATATGTGTAGTTCTGTGGGCAGAAATTCATTCCTTTCAATTGAGTAGCTCCTAGATAATGTGACTTTCATCATGTAAATCTTCAAGTGGTAGTTCAAATATAAGCAGCCAGATATTCTTCCATAGATGTGTGAATGAGATTTGTGTTGTAATTCCTGTAGGTTCTAAACAAGACCTACATTTAATTTAAAAAACATATTGTTTATTTAGTTTATGGAAAACTGGACATCCACTGCTTACAACATGTGGAGGCTGAGGACTGAAGTCTAATCTCAGTTGCCTGAGGAATACTTTCTTTCCCATCCCCATGTACTTACTCTGAAAAAACACTGGTATGACTGAGATCAAACTGGGTTTGAAATCTTAGTAATCCCATCTCTTCTACTTGTACACAAAATAAATCAAAGGAAAGACCTTAAAATCACTAACACAAGTGCTAAAGCATGGCTTCTCAGCCACCTTCACAAGTCCTCTAAATAGATAGTGTCCTCATTTTCAGAGGCACTGATCAAGTGACTTAGGCTGCAGCAGGTTTATAATGCACCAAAATGAATTAATTTTTAGAAACTTAAGTATGGATTTAGGACCTTAACCTAGGTATTCTGTTGTTTTATGCTTTTGACTTGTGACTTACATTTCTTATTTGTAGGGTATCAAGTAACCCTTCAAAGAAGACTCAAAGGTTTCAGGCAGGAAAATCCAGTTTCATACAGTGAATTCTCTTGTTTGTACATTGTCTTTTAGGTTATCATTATTCAGCCTCAAGTCCAAACCCAGACAGAAAGTAAACTGGAGACAAAGAAATCTCCTGAAGAGTCAGCTCAGGGACTGCCTGCTACCAAAAAGAAAAAGGAGGAAAATCCAGAGGTGATTTTTTTTTTCCTTAATTTTTAATAAATGAGCTACAATGGGGTTAAGTTATGGGGGTCAAATCTAAACATTATTTTATATGCATATGAGATTACTTTATTTGTGCTTGTGGTTCTGCCAGCTGTTCATGTCTCCTCTCACTCTCTGCAATCAGGGTACTTTCCCTGCCAGCGAGTGCCCTGACAAGTTTGGTTTGTACCTTTCAAACCTTCCACTGTCACAAAATGTAAGACTTGGAGGTCTCATAATACCTAAAGGTCTCACAATAATCTAGGCACCCCATGGCTGTAGCTGGATTTCTTGTGAAAGGTGTATACAAGCTTAAGATATTTTCTTTTATGTTACCATAAAGAAATATGCTATCATATAGCATCAGATATAGAGGCTGCATATGAGGTGGAATTAGCATTTATTTTGTAAGCTGAGCTTTTAACATCTTCTTGGTAATGAATCTTACAATTTTTAGATTGTATTAATAGTTTCCTGCATTTGCTGTGTACATGTCTTCCCATATGTACACAGATTCTAGTCTGAAATACATTAAAATCCTTTAAATTGAATAAGAGAGTAGAAAGCAGGTAATGAGACTGAATCTTTTTTGGGAATTGTAATTTTGATTTAAACTAGAAATATAAATTGCAACTGTTTGTAGAAATGGGGTCTCTCTAACAGACATTTTGGGTTTTGCCTGGATATATTCACATTATATTAGGTGTGATTTTAGGGCAGTTTAAGAAGTTATACAGACTGAATCTACTTCTTTTGTGGAAATGCTCAGCTTCTGTGAAATCCTAAACCTGACTAGCCTAATAAATGTGTAGCACAAAAGCATTCTTGGAGCTGTATGTTTAAGAGGATTATTACAATATAAATTATGTTACTTGAGGCATGCATGTGGTCAAATTTTTCACCATTTTAGGAGGTTCATATGATTATAAAAGTATTAAGGATAAATATTTTAGCCCAAAATATCACAGGTCTATATAGAAGCCCTGCAAAACTATGCTTGGGAAACCTCCCAAGTTCAAAACCTGATCCTTATATGAATTTTCATTACCATGGAATGATGGGACTGTAGAGTCCTGTTTTTTTTAGCCAGGTATTTCCAAAAAGTTATTTCTTTTGTAGCACCTTATGGGCAGAAAGACCATTAGGCCCTCCTTAGAAACAGAATGCTAGGAAAAAAACATCAATTCTTCTTTGCCTGTAACTTTTCCCCATGGAAAAATAATGAATAAAAGCCTTCCAGAAAGATGCAGGAGGAGGCAATTGGACTGGGCACACTTTTGGGGTGGGATTCAAAAATGTAAGATTTTCATTACATTGCAAACTAAAATATCTCAAAGACCTTTTTCTAACCACAGACACTGTTCCTACCCTGTTTACTGGAGGTCTCAAAAACCTTAATTTTCTGGGTAGGGTGCTGACACTGTGCCCTAAACTATGACAGTTCTTTTCATAGATTTGTTGCACAGCCATAAGTAGGTAGGTCTAGAGTTAATTTCTTTTGTTCTTTGAAAGTAAACTTTAGTTGATTATCATGTATTTATGCAATTAGTGTAATTAGAACTAACATCATAATTAGTATAAATACATGTAATGACATAAATAGAACATGTAATTACAAAATGAAATGCTTTTATGAAAATCTTTGTTTTGCTTCATGAAAAGACAAACTGTGTATTTCTGAAAGCACTCACAGCTTATAAGCAGATGATTAAATTTAAAGCAAAAACAGCATGGTATTTTTAAAAAGAAAATAGGCACTCAAGGCACTTCTTACTTTTATTTATCTTCAAAGCTGAAAACTGAGGCAGAAACTCCAGTATGGCTCTGTACAGAACTTAGGTGGGAGAGACTGGGATTTAACAAGCCACACTGACAATTTGAAATGAGCTAACTAGAAATAACCAGACTCAGCAGTACCCAGGACTCCCACATGCAGTTACTGAGTGTACCTGAACAAACAAAGAAGAGCAAGGAGAATTACTGTCTTTAGCTCCTGGCTTGGTCATCCTGCTGGTGAGCCCTGAAGCTGATCATGGACTGAGGAGGAGGAGGAGGCCACCCACTCATTCCCATCAGCAGGGTGCAGCTGAGGATGATGAACAATGGTGATGGATCCAGTGATGGGTCTTCTCCCACCAGGATGAATTCTGTAAATAAATGGGCTAATTCCAAAAGGGAGTTGCTCCTCTGGGGAGAAAATACCCTGGATGCAGTTTTTTGTGGTTTCTTTTTCATTTGTTTGGGATGAGTGGGGAGCAGTCTTTTCTTTTTTTCTTGTAGAGACCTGAGTTCAACACAGAGAGAAACAGAATTCTGCCAAAACCATTTTGATACTTTAAAAAGTCATATTAGCAAACTATCTGGCAACATTTTCATTCTAAAATGTTTTTATCAAAAAGAAAAATTGCTGCCATAAATGCTGGTTATTTAGTTACTGGTGTTCTAATTTTTCCTGAGCCCAACCACGAGAGACACATGGCAGTTGTGAACTAAGTGCTAGTATTAAGCCTGGATTGAAAATCTGGAGAAAATGAAGTCTTGGCTTTGCAACTTCCTCTACAGAGGACAAACAATAAACCCTGTGATATTTGAAACCAAAGTTTTGCAGTGGAAGTCAGATTTTGAGTTTAATCTAATCAGCTGCAGAGGCGTGAAATAGCTAAAGTCATAAAAACAAATAGGCTGTTAATATAATATGCTTGTTCAAAAGAATACAGCTTGTGCTGGGATTTTTTTAAAAGGAACCATCTTTCAAGTAACTATAAAAGCTAACACTTCCTGTGTTTAATCATGAGATAATTATCAAGTCCACTTGTGATGGCTCTTCATATTTTAAGCAAGTACGTTGCATTTAGTTAGATACATATTCAAACAATTTCAGCATGAAGAGAGGAATTTGTTTAGCAGACATTCCAGTACACAAATTTCAGTTGAGGCATCAGAAAATGTGTGCTTTCCCTACAGTTTAATGTTGGAGTGATGCAAGAATTCTGCACTCCATTGAGAAAACACATTCCAGCTTCCTGGTTCTATCCTAAAAATTGTTATTACTTTTGCTCACAGTGCTGAGAAGTATCCTGACGCCGTTGCTTATGACAGGGCTGAGGTGAAGCTTGTAATCCTACTCAGCTGAATAATTTTCTTCACAGATCTGCACAGTGGATCAAATATTCATCTTTTTCTTCAGGTGTGCGGCCCCCACTGTGCCTAGCTGGTGTTTCAGGCATGTAAGGAGTGAATATTACTGAAATCAAGGTCTGACTTGCAAATGAACACGTGTGTGTAATTACCACGGATATGGAAGGCAGAAATACAGTGTGAATATATCTAAATTGACAGTGAGGAAATTCTACACCACCATTTTTTAATCTACCTGGAGAGTATGAATCTCTTGAGGTTGGGGAAAGGAACTAACATGGGTGTTAGTTCTCCTGTTTGACAAAGGTATTTTCACAGATGCATGAGTGTAAGAGACGTCCAATCCTAACCCTCTGCTTTTGATGAACCCACACAATAGTTTGATCTTTTCATCTACAAAATGAGGATGTTTTTGCTTTCATGATTTCACTAAGTGAAAGTCAGAACTGAAAAGGAAAATTGTAGTTCTGGTGACTTACTAGTTGATTTTATCCTGAACTGAAATGAAATGTTAAATCATCAGGCTTTTCACAAAACAAGGTCAGGGTAATTTTGGCTTGGAAGTGTTGAAACATGTTCTCCTGACACTCTTTGAATGAAACAATGTTTTTTTACCTTCTACTGCTTAAACACTGTGTTTTAGTTGGACCTAAATCTAAACATTTTATATGAGGTGTGATGATTGCATCTTCCTATGGTCTTTGTACACTTTCTCAGACTTGGACTGTGGGCTTTGCTTGCTTGGATTTCCCAAGAGCTTGAGTTCCACAGTCAGATTGTCTCTCCTGTGGAACTGAATCTCATGAAAATCCAACAGGATCGTTCAGCACAGCAGAAAGAGGGGGCCCCCAAAGCCCCACAAGTACCACAAATATGACTGAAAACCAAGGAGTTCAGTTCAGTTTGGGCTTGGAACAACACAGTGTAATTTCAGTTTTGATCAAAAACATGCGATAAAAACTTCAGCAAAACCTTTCTGCAAGGAAACATTTTCCAGTGAGAGATCACTGACAGAAAATGTAGAATCTGCTCTAATACTTGTCCTATCACTGCATCAGCACTTACTGAAGATTTTTTGGTATGAAGATATGTTTTGTGCATATATAGTTTAGAAGAGTTGTGAGTAATATTTTAGATCAGATTCTGCACTGCAAAATGAGTTCACCAGTGTCAGTGGGAGATGTCTGTTCACTCCCCATGGAGGAAAAATGTTGGATCAGTATATATCTTCACAATCCATGCACATGATGTTACTTTTAAAACTTGGGAAGAGAAATTTCTGGGAATTTTTTTGGTTGGTTGTTTTGTTTTTTTTTAATGGGAGAGGACTTTCAATATGCTTCTGATGTCTTGTTTAGTGTTGTGCAGTTCATACTTGCTTCACTTCATACAGCTTGCTCATATCCCATAAAAGTGTGTCATGTCCAGATTGTAAAAAATAATGCAAAATTACTTCACTAAAGAATTGAGTAGCAATCCAGCTAGCAGTGTGAAATTGAACTGATTGAATTGACTGAATATTGGTCATGTGCTGTGTTAGATCAGTAGTCATTTAGCATTGGCTTCAGACATCTTTGAACTGCTTGAGTTTATATAATCATAAAGGAGAACCAGGCATATCTCAAGCAAATCTTCAGTTAAAGTTCTTTACATTACTATGCACTCAAATAAGATACATTTCTAAAAGACTTTTACTGGGTTTATTCTGTCAATGCAAATTTTATTTATTTTCTTACCATGATCATTATAATAGAAAATCTAACCCATTTATTTTTTCCTTAGAAAATTGCCTTCATGGTAGCACTAGGACTGGTTACAACAGAACATTTGGAAGGTAAGGTGGCATATGTTGATTTACAGTTCAGTTTTTGAGTGAAACCTTTTCTGTTGGCTTCTCTGCCAGAGCACATTACTGAGGATTGTGTTCAGATGGCTTTTGAATCTCTCCAGAAAAGGAGATTCCACAGGCTCTCTGGGCAATCTGTTCAGTGTTCTGTTACCCTTCTGGAAAAGAAGTTCTTCCTCATGTTCAGGATGAACTTCCTGGGCATCAGTTTCTGCCCATTGCCTCTTGTCCTGTTGCTGGGCACCATGGAGCAGAGCCCAGTCCATGCTCTGATCCCTGCCTGCAGATATTTATAAACATCAACAAGATTCCCTCTCAGTTTTTCCTTCTCTTGTTCTCTGAAGGGCATGAAAACTGAAAAAATGAAAATTAAAAAAATCAGATGAAAGGTTACCTGTGCACAGTTGTGCCTTTCAGTCTCACAGTAGTGGGTGGCCTTACTTAGCTCTGCCTCCACACCCCATGGCAGTGCTCAAGGGGCATGAGGGCTGGCCTGCAACCAGCCACCAGACTGCTTGGCACAGGCTTGTTTTTGGACTCACTCAGTCATCATGGTCCTTTAAAAGATGTTAAGACCTGGAAGAAACAGTGAAACAAAAATCCTGCCAAGGCTCTGATCACTACTGATCAGGTTGATAGGCAATTTTCTTGTGCTGAGTGTGTTCTGAGATAGACCTCTTCAGCTCAGATCTTGAGGAAAGACACCAGATCTCCTGTATATTCAGAAGGTGTCCTGAGTTTCTGGGTGGGCTCCAGGGCCTCTGGGCTGAAGAGCATGCTCCTGCCAGTTCCTCTTCTTCTGAAACAGAGCAAGACAGAGCAGAGGTATCACCACCATGGGGGCATTTAGACTACCCTCTGTTACCTCAGCACAAAGTCTAAACTTTACCTTACAATATTCACACAGGAAATATTTTGGAATGGAGCACACACTTCATGTCACGGGATGGATGCTGTGGCTCTCCTTGCTAAAGTGTGTCTGGGGTTTGTAATCAAAATAATAGGCTCTAAAAGATATGCTTGTAATAATCTCAGCATTCTGAACTGATGTCAAGAGCTGGAGAAAGAAATTCCATGTGATGTAAAGGGAATCCTGGCTCAGATCAAAGTAGCATTAAACCTACAGATTTCTGTGGCTGGGTAATCTGCTCCATCTCTCTGTGTTTACAGAGTTGTGCACATGGCTAGTGGTTGCTAAACACAGTCTTCACCATGTGTCATCTCCAATAGGTGTCACCATTTAGTGGAAGGGAGTTGTGGAAGTTTAGTGGAAGGAAGAAATGGGCTGCAGTCCAAAGAGCCCATCTGTGTGCTGGCGTTTGCAGTGACATACGTGCACATATGACTCATAATGGCATTTTGCAAGCTCAGGATTGTGAAGTTGTGTTCTGAGTGGATAAATCATCACACCCTGGTTAGAACTGAATCCAGCTGTGCCATTTCAACTATGCTTTTTCCAACCTCCATGAAGGAGAGTACTTTGAAGGCTCTCTGATGATGCTTGCTGAGTATGTGTCTGAAGAGATCATAATACCATTCTTGTAGGGCAGCAGAAATCTACCTTGAAGGAAGAAAAAAATAAAAAATGCCTGTGAATCTCACAAGAAAAAGCTTATTAGTGTCAAACCTTGAACTGCAGCAAATATCAATGCTGATGCAACCCCAATATACTTTAGAAACTGAAACAGAACACAAAGTTCAAGGGGCTGTGAGGGTAAGATCATCTTGCTTAACAAGTTATATCTACATTTTTCCCTGATGAATGAGAAATTCACAGTTCATGTTCCTTTCCCTGGTTACAGAAATCCAGAGCAAGCGTCAGGAAAGAAAGAGAAGAAGCACAGCAAATCCAGCCTACAGTGGACTCTTGGAAACAGAGGTACTTTATCATTCACTTTTTTTACCACAATTCTATTTCATATCAACAAAAGTTCTAAGTGTTTCTTACTACAAAAATATATATGAACGCAGAACCACAGCTACTTGTAAAGGGATCCTGATGTAAAAAAGAAAGAAAATATCTCAGTGGCTAAGCAGCAGGTTTTCACCACACAACAGCACTTGCTCCAAACTAGAATTCATCTTAGTTTTAGTAAAGTCCAAGAGAACTAAATTAATGTGGGACCTAATTACTCTTCTACCTACAAAGGTAGTCCCTTTAAATCATAATTGGAGAACAGAAGTGCTGCATTATGTTCAAATGTGCATTGCTATTTCTCTTTTCTTATGTGCCAAATTATAAATAATAATAATAATCTTTGCTTTTTTAAATTTTTGACATTCATAAAAGGGGTGTGTTGGTTTAAGAATCAGTGTGGTCTGCAGAGGGTATAGAAATCTGCATAATAAATATAATAATGCATTATTAAAAATAAAATGCTCTGGATAATCTCTGTTGTCTGTTACACTTACACTGTTGCATTTATAGTTGTATCAGAATTTGGTCCTGTGTAATATTGGATTGCAAACTTGGTGTAAAAGCAGCATATAAGTAGGCTTAGCTTTTTCTGTATTTTTTTTGTTTCTAAATTAACATATATGGATTTATTCAGCTAATTAAAATTTCATATTCAAAATTTCAGCACAGTTTGGGTTTACTGTCTGAACTTTCTACTGGGATGAAACTCAGTTGCAGCCAGCTCTCCATTTCAGCAAGGCTTCTCTGTGTTCTGAGTTCTCTAGGACTAGAGAAAGTGATTGTCCTTTATTTAGGCATAAGTGATGCAGAATTTCTGGTATGCCAGTATTTCAAATTTCTGTCTTCATTGGCAGATAGCAAAGAGATGAGGCTAAGAAGAAACACACTGCTGCAGTCAAACTGCTGAGTTGCTTGATTGTTCTTTTTTTTGAAAGCACTGGAGATTTTTATACTCCAGAGCAGCTCTGGGCACTTCAGTTCTTCAGAATTCCTCAACTATTTTTTTTCAGTGCGAATACTGATGTCCATATGTGCAGTACTTACCACAGTAGGAACTTTAGCCTTGCTAGCATTAAATCTGTAGTTCTTTAGACGTTTCTGTCCTGATTATTAAAATATTTGCAGCAGAGTGGCTGTAGCCAGATTGGTGTTTGTGACAAACTCTGCTACCTTGGAGAGGCAGAAGAGAAGATGGCCTAGGTCTACTGTACCCCTAGTTCATATTTCTCACCATCTCAAAAGCATATGCTTGAAGGAAGGATGGCATGGAGAAAGAAATGTCTGTGAAAGACTCCTGTGGCTGATCAGCTGTGTCCTCATTAGGAGCTGTCATTAAGTACTGACCATGGGGAATGTCATTCGAGTAAAATGGAGGCAGATGTTTTTTGTCTAATCAATTAGCTGCTCAGACTGGTTTGCTAATCAAGGAGTTGAGGTATTGGTGGCATTTCAGCCATTTTGGTGCAGTTTAATTTAGTCTACTGAATGATCTTTAATTCATGACTGTTTTAATTGAAATTGCATATAAATTAGACCTTTTATTTGCCAACACCCCTAAAAATGGCAGGAGTTCAGCATTTGTAGTGATGATACTAACTTTGCAAAAATATGATCATGGTCTTATGTTTTCACTTGAATGGTGTGCTTTTTCTTCTCAAAGCTTTGTTCTTTAAAAAAATGAGATACCATTTTATTTTTGTACCCTCAGTAGCCTTTTTTTTCATAGGAAAGGGTTACATTTTGGATTGGTTATTTTTTCTTTCTGAAGAAAGAAACATCTATTCAAAGTTCATTAACAGACTGGCAAGCACCTGTCTATAAGAGAATAGTTTGTTCACCATAGAATAAAAAATTTAGTAGCAAAACCCCTCTAATTTTCTTCCAAGCTGAATCTGACAACATCTAGTGGAGGAAAATGGTGCTGTTTCCAGTCCTGCTGTACAAGTATTGGGTGGCTCAGAGGAACAATTTGGGGGTGTCCAGGCTATTAATGAAGCCTGGCTTGCTATGGACCACAGCTTGTGTCCGACAAGGCTGGCCGTGGGCTGTGTTAGATGAGTTAAACATCTCAAACAGGTTTGCAGTGCTTTTTGTTTGTAAGTTTGGTGATCTCAACAAACAGAAATCACTGCCAGCTCCTCAAGGTCCTGCACAGTCACTTCTGAAAGGGAAATATTTTGCTTAGGCCCTCACTTGTTGCTTGCAAATGCAGTATGTTCCTTTGAACTGTAGGCAGGTATCACAAAGGTAGTAGTGGTTTTCCTGCAGGTGAGAATTCCATCACCATTTCTATATATGCAAATAAAAATGTCATCTCACAGCAACAATTTTCCCTTATGGACATTGTTGAGCTTGGAGTTAGTTTTGCTGTAGTCTTGCTCTTACCAGCCCATGCAATTTAGCTGGTGTCATAAAGGTAGTAGTGTTTTTCCTGCAGGTGAGAAATCCATCACCATTTATATATATGCAAATAAAAATGTTATCTCACAGCAACAATTTTCCCTCATGGACGTTGTTTGGTTTGGAGTTAGTTTTGCTGTAGTCCTGCCCTACCTTACGTTGCCCATGCAATGTATCCTGCAACCCCATCAATAACATTCACAATTTGTATTTCTCTCTTCTTAATAAAATCTAATACACAATAACCTGCTCTATGAAAAACTTGTTAGAAAGGTAAATCATGCAACTGTTTGTCTGACTGTGTCAGTGGTCTCTAAGGAGCTTTTGGAGAGCTGGTTAGGTATGAGGTAAGCCCATGGAGATTGATAATGTGAAATGTAGGAGACAACCAGAGCACTGCAATGACATGGGGGTTGGTTTCTTTTCCCTTGTAGAGGAAACGCCTTGCATCGAATTATTTGAATAACCCCTTGTTCCTTTCAACGAGAGGTAAGCCTATTTTTAAGTGAATATACTACTCTTCTAATGACCTGTTAAATATTTATTAGTAGGATTTCATATGAGTTACTGTTAGGATACCACAGGGCATTACTTTGTGTAATGTTCCTGTCTTTTTTAATATGGAGTGAAAATAGATTGTTTTCCTGCAAAAACAATGTAAGGGTAAGGCTAAAGGTCACAGTTTTGTAGAGATGGATCCAAAACCTCTGCAATCAGTGAAAAATCTGATCTCTGGCACTGTTTTGATTTGAAAAGACAGGTGTCTGCTAAGGAAGGCAGGAGCCTCCCTTGAAATGGAGAATGTAAACCTCCTCCTTCTGAAATATTATAATATTGAAATTAAGGGGCTCTCAGGCAAAGATGGGAATGGGAATAGGAATAGTTCTTTATTAAGGAAAAAAATAAAATAGAAATGCAGTAATACAAAACAACATGGAAAGAGTCAGAATAGGCCCTGACACCCTGTGGGTCAGGGTGGTGGCAGCAGTCCCATTAAATGGTGGCTGCAGCCCTCCTGCAGTGACAGCTGTGGTTCTGTTGGAGCAGGGATCCTGTAGAAGGGTGGAGTTCCTCTGGAGGTCTGGTGGTGGCGTAGATGGGCCTGGTCTTCCTCTGGGAATTCAGTGGAGAAGAAAGCTGCTCCTCTGGGAATCCAGTGGAAAAGGCTGATTGTGGTTCTCTAAATCTCAGATTATAGCCAGGTAGGAATGCTTGGTTCCTCCCCCTGGGGAGAGCATCTCATAATGGGATTATGTAATTTTTATTAGTTATGCAGTGAGACTCAATGGCTCATTAACAGATGATATTTCTTGGAGGGAGGATTAGTTGTGGAAGAGATAACGAAACCCACCTGGTTTTAATGGCTGGCCCAATTAACAGAAGATAACTGCCCAACCTCTAAGAGATGGCAATAGAATACACACTCCCAGCCACATCTTGCAGCCTAAGACAGGCACTTTAAGCACCATGCAGTGCGGGAACTGATTGAAGAAAGTAGTGTTGCCAACCCCAAGTACTTAAAAATATATATTAAAAAATAATTACTCTTTTAGGCTTTTCATGTACGTCTTTCCACCGGCTTTAGGAAACTGTTTTCCATCCTCAAGCACCAGAAATTTCCCACAACTTTTGCTTCAATAACAAGGGTTGAAAGCCAGTTTTTCTGATTGCAAGAGGAAGAGTCATAAATCTAGACCTGATGACCTTCAAGATACCTTATAGTCTTGTACTTATAAGAACTTAATATCTGATACTTAATAGTAAATGCCTTGAGAATTAACAACTCAGAGGAGCCATTTGGGGATGCTGATGATTAGCTCATGGGAAGAATCACATTTCAGGAAAAAATGTGCAACACATAAAGACAAAGAGTTGGGAATGAAAGGTGAAACACAGGGAATGTTGAGTATAGTTTAATTCTTCAGACAAGACCCATGTACTATTCTAAGGAAGAAAGTGAGAAACTTGTGTTTCAGAAGAGGAGACAAATCCAGTAAAGAAATTTGATTCTGTCCTTGCCCTTGCTTTACCTTTATAACTTTTTTCTCTACTGAGATGCAATAGAGGTAAGGGAAGAGAGACCTTTATCTAAGTTAAATATTATTTCGATATTACTTGCAGGGGTAATTATAATTGAGACATGAAGTTTTGACAGTTTTTCAGTGTTTGCTTGATCTTACTGTCAAGTGTCATGTTTAGTGCTTGAGATTCACCTTTCTGCCACTGCCTTGACTTCCTGCACCACAGGAGCACCAACTGAAAGGCAGCAGTGCTTCTCTTTGCCTTCAAAATTTCACATGCCAGATACAGACACTTGGCCTACTTACCATATGCATTACTTTACTTACCTCTAATGCATTTGGTCTCAGAGGACAGGAGAGGTTATTACAGTAAGCAGCTATGCTGACGTACCTCTTAGTAGGAAGCCAGGCTCAGGTGAGCCCCACTAGAAAGAATATTATTCCTGGCTTAGTTTTATATTCAAAATTAAAATCGTAATAGATTGTTTGTCTTATCATAGCACTTGTTTTCCCCATGTAAACACAAGTGAGAAATCAGGACAGAATGGCATTGTTAGCAAGTTTTGCCTCCAGCCCCTTGGTGGGTTTAAGTTAGGTTTTGATATCTCTGACCTTCCTTTCATTACATGTTTCTCATTATATTTGCAAGGAAGTAGGCAAGTGACAGACATCTACAGTTGTGGCTGTCTCAGAGCTTCCTGGAAATCAGCAACCTCTCTCCGTAATCATTAATTCCTCTTTGAGTCCTGTATCTTTGGTTTTTCCAGAATACCTGCTGGAGTTCTGCATATTCTGAGAATGTTGAGATGGACTTCTTTACAGCAGAATTCCCCACCTCTGCAAGGATATTTTTGGCACCAGCTCTGTTTTGCTGGATGCTGTGCAAGCACTGAGCAGAGGGCAGGTGCTGTCCCAGATTGCTTGGCTCTGCAGTGATGCAGTTCTCCAGCTTCAGTGCAGAGATGGCTGCCCTTCTCTTATAAAGTGCTCCTTTAAAAATATTGTCTTCAGTTTAATTTTTCAGCAACTAGAAGAGGGAAGTGGTCATGTTTTAAGAAGTTTAAAACTTTGTAGCAAAAGTGAGCTGAAAAGACAAACAAAAAAAATCCCCATGATATCCAGGAAGCAACTGTCATTTCTGGATATACAAGAGGACAATTCTTGTAAATTTTGATCAAAATGTTAATTGATCAGGATTGATTTAAATGAAAATGTCTTTTCTGAAATGAGGTCACATCCCCTGACATGTATCATTTGTACAAAAGATTCATCAATTATCAAGCCTCTGTTTATCTGAATAACATTTATATCCCCTGAGTAATCATGGTGTCATACAGTGGTGGACCTTTGTGTGTGTATTTTTTGGATGTGAAGAAACATCTACACATTTTATAAGTCTGTGATTATTTAGGGACCTCATTGCCAAAATAGTGTAGAATTATTGGGAAAAGTAGAGAAATTTATGGAAGAAAAAAGTCTATCAGAGGCTGTTAAATACAGAAATGAAGATGCAAGCTCAGCATTAGGGAAGCCATAAACTGCCAGCATCAGAAGGATGCTTTTGCATTTACTCAGTGTTTGTCCTGTTCCTGCACTCTGCAGGAGTGGCAGCACTGTGTGCTGTTAGCAAAGGACATGGGGATTTACAGCCTGTGGTCCAAGTCAGGTGAAGCTGTTTCTATATTCTCCAGTTCCTCCTTCTCCATGTGTGTGAGGCCTGCTCACGTGTGCATCTTCCCCTGCATGCACACATCAGGGTGTAAAACCAGTGTGTAAGGGAGGGAGGGGTCTTCCAGGTGGGTCTGATATGAGGGATCACAGTGGGACAGCCATATTCCTACTCTGATCAGAGAGGGAGCTGAAGGAGGACAGGAGAGGTATATCAGATTGGTTGCCTCCACTTTTATCCAAAGAAATCCCTGTCCATGAAGTGTTTTTCACTGGGACAGTGTGCTCCAGCCCCATGCAAGAACCCAAGGAAATAGCTGGATCTGTGCCAGGGCCGTATTATGCTGGATATCAGGAAAAGGTTCTTCCCCCAGAGGGTGAAGGGGCACTGAACAGGTTCCCCAGGGTCTGGTCACAGCCCCAAGGCTGCCAGAGCTCCAGGAGACTTTGGACAATGTTCTCAGGCACAGGGTGGGATTGTTGGGGTGTCTGTGCAGGGCCAGGAGCTGGACTCAATGATCCTGATGGTACCTTCCATCTTAGAATATTCTGTGATTCTATGAAATCATCAGCAGAAATTGCAGAACACTGTGCAGTTTCCATAAGGCCTTAATTTTTTCTGGTTTTTTATTTTTGGACCAAAGTGTGTTGAATTCCACTATTTCTTTTTTTTTATGGAAGTCTTGGCCTGCTTTCCAGTGAGCTCTACTCGTTCTTGTTCCTATCAGGTTGTGAATACAATCAGTTCAGACTCAGTTCATCCAGAGGTCACTGGTGTTCTGGGTGGGAGTAGTTTGATGAGAAGGACTTGGTGATCCCCTCAGGCTCACTCCTGCAGGAGCTGATTTTGTCCAGGAATCACTTCAACATTTAAATCTGTGTTTAACAATTAGTTGGAGGCACCCATTTCATACACCACATTAAGTGCATTGCTGGTTCAGGGCCAGGCTTTTCAACACCCAGCATGCTGTGGTCCTTCAGGAAGACTTTTTGACTACTGGCATGTGCAGAGGAGCTCTGCATGAAAATTTCTGAAAATTTCAAATACTATGACCTTTTAGCATCAGGCCTTTGGACATGGGATTCCTGCAATCTCAAATTTTAAATCTCAAATGCTAACTTCAGTGCTTGCTGTTACATTCTTTACTGCCTGCATTAATTTTGGCAACGTCCTGTTCCCCTATGCCACATCTTGATTAAAATTACTCCCACAGCTGAGAACTAGCAACTGCTGCAGCAATGTATTTTCCACTGATCTGTTTTCTGCCCTTCTTTTACATGCTAGCAAATGAGGATTCATTCTGGAAGGTATGTGTGGCAAAGTTTGTGTACTAGCAGGTATCTTTCTCATCACTGTGTATTCAGTGCTTGCCTCTGATTATCGTAGTCACACTCAAGGTACCTAATTGCACCATTCTCTTCTCCCACTTAACTAAATCTTTGTGTCCCTAAGCTAGATTTTTAAAGAGATGAACTGTTGGGCTTTCACATGCAAGGCTTGAGTTTGACTCCACCTATTGAGAAATTGCTAGTCCAGATTTATGAGTTTAATGAAAATTTGATAAGAAAAATGAATAATCATTCTAGTTCGTAAAGATTAAATCTCTTTACATTTTGGTAAAAATTAAGATTCTTTGAGCAGGTAGTTTATAATGAGTAGTATTTTGGGGAGTGATTTTTTGACAGGACTGATTTAGAATTCAGGATACAAACCTGACTAAAACTGCTGTGAAACTTTTTAATTACCGTTCCAAAAAATGAAAGCACACATTTGGAATTGAAAAGCATAAAATTACTATTCTACTTCCTAGAGAAGCAGTAGGAAATTTTTTATTTTTTGTAATGATTCACAAGGCATGAGAGTTTCAGAATCAGTCTCCTTTAATAAAAAGAGTAATTAATGTTGCCACCAGATTAGCATAGCAATCTACTACATGACATTGTAACTTTGTTGATGAGTCTTAGTTCATGCTGTGTGTTGCTTCATGTGGCATTGTGTGTTTTTAGAATTGGTTATTCCTTTTGTAACTCAGTAATGGTTCGGTCCTCGGTTCCCCCCATGTACTTCCCTCACAATGGTTTCTCCCTCCTAGATCCTCCCTTTTGGAGCTGCCCCCTCCCCTGTCAGTCATGGTAACCACCCCCTTTATCTCGAGAATTCTCTGTGTCAATCATCCCTTATTCGATGGATGATTTGTCACTGGGGTTTCTCCCCTCCCCTGTGTGATTCTCAGTGGCTTAGCTGTAACCCACGCTCCTCCCTGGGTCCTCGTTCTTGGTTGGCTTTGTATCTCCTCCCATCGCACCCACTCCCTTTATGAGCACCTCCACCCCCCGCCCTACTCCTGGTCACTTGTCCCTACCCCGCCGGGGAAGATGAAAAGATCCTTGGTTCCTATACGAGTGTCCCTCCTCCTTCCTTTACCTCGGGACCTCGTAGCCACGATCCCGCCTGTGCCACCCACGCCGCAGACGGTGACCACTGCCCAGGGTTCCGGAGGGAATCCGGGAGTGGCACTGCGTGTGGCCATCTGCGGCCGGGCCGGGGCACCCAGCCGGGCTCCCGTACAGCCCCGCGGCCGTGGGAGAGAGGCTGCAGCCTCTGACAGAGCACTAGTCGGTCTTGTGGGAGAAAGATTGTCAGAGCGAGTCTGAGCAGAGAACAATTAGTGCCAGGGAGAAAGAGGCCAGAGGAGTTCACAAAAGAGGGTTTATAGCCGAGGCTCTGCTCCAGCCTCCGGTTTCCCCGGCTGCCCTTTGAGGCAATGGAAATTAAACATGGAATGTGCTTCTTCCCCAGAACCCTTTTCTTGCTTTCTTCCCTCTGCCTTGGGCATGACAGACAAGTGATCCCCACATTAACTCTGATCCAGGACAGAGCCATGCATGGGGATACATGTGTTGTAGTAACACACTGGCCAAGAAAAAAGTGAAATAATTTCTATATCACAACTTGGCTATATTAGTTGACTCTCTCCTGTGTTTGATTAGTGGGTTTTATGTTTCTATTTCAATTTATGTAACTTGCTTCTGGGTCATTTGTTGTTTGTATTTGTTGCTATCATGTATCTATTATTTCTGTCTTCTGTGTCTGTCAGGGTCCTTTTGACAATTAGATTTCGTGTTTGAAGGAGCCTGTCTGCTGCAGTAGAGGCTTTGAATGCTGTGTAGAGAGAAGTTCTCAATGGATTGACTTTACCCAGGGCACCCTTCTCTTGCAGAACGAGATCCATCACGATGAACACTGCACTGCTTGCAAGCGTGGAGTTAACTTGCAGCCCTGTGGTACATGTCCCAGAGCATATCACCTCAACTGCTTGGACCCACCCCTCAAAACTGCCCCCAAAGGGCTCTGGGTCTGCCCAAAGTGCCAACAGAAGGTAAGCTACATGGAGCGTGGTATACCAAGAAGGGAAAATGGGAGACACTTTGGATTTGTGTACCCCTAAACAAATCTGACCTGTGGTCATAGCTCAGTGGACTACATTAGATAAGGAAGTACTGAGAGGCTTTTAGTGCAGTTTGCAGTATTTTTCACCATCCTAGAGTTAGAACATACAGGGAGTGCTGTAGCTTGCCTCTTAATTGCTAAGAATTGTCCTCTTAAGATGTCTCTTCAGTTCCTTCAGCTGCTTTGTTTACAGTGACACCACCAGCACGTAGCCAGACAAAAGAATGTAAATCTTAGAGATGAGGGAGGCAGTGTCAGAAGAAGACACTGTTCACCAGTGCATCTGAAAGGTGTGAGGGCAAAACTTCCTTTTCTTTAAACCACATTTGTTACACACAACTGTTCATCACAGTTATGTGAGATATGCTAAACTGTCTAGTTGCTGTGAATAATTCTGATTGCACAAGTAAGAAAAAAATTATTGAAACACTAAAGTGTAGCTTCTGTGCCATAGAGTTCCTTGTGCTTAGCCTTGAGATCACTTTTATGTTCTGAGACAAGGACCCAAGTTCTGGTCCTGCCAAACTGTAAGGCTGGAGCAAACATGAATGCGTGGTTTTTTTGGAATCCTAACCATTTATTGTTTCCTGGGCTTATAGGTTTTAAAGAAAGATGACAATGTGCCATGGACTGGAACTCTGGCTATTGTTCACTCCTATGTTACTCATAAAACAGGTAGGGATTAACTCAGCCACTGCTCATGATAGGCAATACTATTTGAGTCCTTAGCTGAAATATCAAAGTAGTGTTACAATGCTGCCAGGTCTGATGGTGTAGGTCATGGGGCCATGAGTGACTGGGGAGGGCAGACTTTTCCTGTCCCCTTCCCCTTGGTCTGCTCCTTTGCTGCCTTCTCTCTGTAAGGAAGTTGAGAGTGATCTCTCAGGAACTTCACTCTCCTGGAGGAAGCTGTCATCAAAGTGGTGCCTTCCCTGGAACAGTGCTGAAAACAGGATTTTGAGGCAGAATCATTGTGAAGCAGTCAGGCTAAGCAGAGCCATGTAATTGGGTGTGTACACAATGCCAGACTAGTGTCCCTGACACCAGAGCAATACCAGCTTCTCATTGTCTCAGTGTTCTGTGGTATGGCAGCCACTTGAGTCATATGCTGTGTTGACAGCTGTGCATTGAGCATTTCTCTTTTTTAATTCCCTGTTGCACTCTTACAACAGGCTGTTTGGGGCATTAGATCATGTTTGTAAGGACCTTTATAGGGGTCTGGCACATTTATAATTGTGCTTTTCTGCCAGGGTCACTAACTATTGCCATTCCAAGGGGCTGGCCTCTTCCTAAATACCACTCACCTCTTTCTTGGAGACCTCCAGGATCACATGAAGTCTAAGGATTAATTTTAATTCACCTTAAAGGTGCACTGTACCCTTTGAGTTGTCTTCCTGTGTGCTAACCATTGACATAGACACATGCACAGAATTCCAGAACCATTTAGGTTGGAAAAGACCTCCAAGTTCATTGAGTCCAACCTGTAACTGATCCCACCTTGTCGACCAGCCCAGAGCACTGAGTGCCATGTCCAGTTGTTCCATGGACACCTCCAGGGATAAGGACTCCACCACCTCCTTAGGTGGCCCTTTCCAGTGCCCAACCACCCTTTTAGTAAAGAAATGCCTGCAAGCAGAAACTCCAGATTTCTTTGGCTGTACCTGCTGAAAAAGGCTAATGAGACCTTAAACTCACCCTGCAAAATACCTGCTTCTGCTTTCTGTCCTCAAGTGCACAGTACAAGCTTTTCTTAACCTCTGCATCCTTAATCTTATTGTTCCACAGTCAAAGAAGAAGAGAAGAGAAAGTTATTAAAGAGAAGCAGTGAGCTGAAGAGTGAGCATAGACAGTTAGAAGAAAAAGATCGACTTCTCAACAGTGCAGTGAAGGTAGGACACCTGATGGGGATGCAGAGTCTCCTGAAGAGATGTTTATAAAGAATTTAAACCCCAAAAAATTGTATTTTGTGGCTAGAAAATGATTCAAGCTCCCAAGCGATAGATTTTTAAGTGTGAATGTGTTTCTCTCTGAGGAAGTGCGTGTGCATTTTCTTTATGCACAAAAGTAAGCCACTCTGGCAGGCAGAGGAGGAGAAATCACTTGAATTTCTGTGGCAAAACACACACAAACAAAACTCCACAAATAGCCATGGCTGCCTTCCTTGTAGTTGCGTCCATAGCTCTGAGGTACCCAATGACTTCAAGGTACTTGCATCCTCTAGGGGAAAGGTTTGGTCACAAGTGTGTTCTCTGGTGGTAGCTGCTTGTCCATTAGCTCAAACCTCCTGATAGTAAGTAGAAATAACCATCTTTACTGAATATTGTTCCATCTCTCCATGACTGGACACGGACTATTTTGTCTCTTCAAACTGATTTCAAAGCTAAATGTTGTCTGGAGGTGTCTTCCACACATATTGTGCTATGAGGAGCAGTCTCTGGCTGAATGGGCTGAAGACAAAGCCTAATTCCTACCCTTCATAGCTGAAGGAACTGTCTGGGGCTATCTCCATCCTGAGAGGTAGCTGTTAGTTTGCATGGCAGCCTCAATAAATATTTGACACTTCCTTACCCTGGAAAAATCCAAGTGGCAGCAGCAGGAGTAACTGGTCACTGCTTGTTTTACCATTGCAGTTATCCAGAGGGGGCATGTTAAAATATTTATCATGTAAAACAGAGTGGAAGGAAAAGCAATAACTTATTAAAAGACTTCACTGTATGTTCCCTGTACATGTGTGTAGCACTAATGGAACCACATGTGTATGTGATAGGTAGGAGAGTGCAGTGGGCTGAGGAATTTGGAAAAAGAAAAGCTGTCAGCTATCAGGTGTGTATCATGGCTGTCAAAATCAGTAAGATTTCTACCTAAGCAAAATCAGGTTCTTCCAGTGGGCAACACTGTCTTATTTAAATGGTAATATCAGTCAATGATTATATTTATTGGAAATGCATCCACTTGAAAGAAGAAAATAAATTAAAGGTGTCCCTCACAGAGCAATTTCATTCTGACATTTTAACAGAGATTTATATCAAAAAGAACACTCTCATATACCCCACAGCTGCAATGGTAAAAACAGAACATAATTTATCTTTCATCTGAAATTTCATCTCTCCAAACCGACCTCTGAGCTGCTCCACACAGTTGCTTTCCAAACAGGTTGATTTCCAAGTGAGCATTTCCCAATTCCCCAGGACTGGAGAATCCCCACCTCTGGGCAGCCTGGACCATAGCCAAAGGGAAGCAATCTGCAGACAAGTAATTGGTCTGGTCAGAATCCTGGGTGCACTGGGAGAAAGAAAACAGGTTTCAGGTTTTAGAGGCTGCTGTCCCCTTTCATCTTGCAGACAGACTCAGGGTGTGGGTCTGTCCCTCACTGAAGAATGGGGTGCTGGATGCAGCAGTCCATGGTTGGGGAGGGAAAGGAGAATTACTGATTCTTCCTACCTTTTCTTGGAGAAATGGAGGATTTGGGATGCCTTTGTTTAGCCCCTGCTCTCGTGCCCATTTGCATGGAGGTTTTTATTTCAAGAGATCACAGGGAGAAATTTGGCCACCCTGAGGGATGAAAGCTTGCTTGTGAGTGTTCTGGTGTAACAGCTGTGTCTTGGAGCAAAGTTTTCTGCTGGAAAAATATTGATATCATGTTCAACGAGATTAATGTGTCTTCACAGTGCCTGTTCCCTGAAATGTGTGGCACGTATGAAATGCATCCTGGTGAGCATTTATCAGGGTCCTTTGGTAAGAGTGAGAGATCTGAGTGGTGCCTTCTGTATTTTCACTAACACAGCTCTTGCACTCCTGTGCCAGGCATCTCTGTGGAGTGCAGGAGGTGTTCCTGCCAGGCTGTCTACAGGATGGAGTCAGAAACATCCTCCAAATGCGTTTTGCCTGGGAAGGATATTGTTCCCTCAGACAGCTGCTGCGGTGTGTGCAGCACTGCTGATTGCTCCATTTGTTAAGCTGTGGTTTTGCGTTCCCCAAAGGAGAACATACTTCATTTGAGCAGAATGTGCACCCAAGGCACCAAAGGATGTTAGGAGAGATGTTTGACACCACTTTGAATGTGTTCTCAGTCTTTCCTTCTCTCTCCTCTTCTCTTTATTTGACAGAAATGCTTAGAGCTAAAAACCAGCCTGATGGCCCAGCAGAAAGGGACTCAGTCATCACTGGAACGTCTCAAAACCCTCATTAGACTGATACAAAACGAGCAGATGATTCAGGTTACCATGACAACCACCACCACCACCTCCCTGCTATCCATCCCCTGGATCAAACCCTCTGCTGCCTCTGCTGCCATGCACAAAGCTCTGCAGCCATCACAGGGCAACAACTGACAGGAGTCGGCTGCGCGAGGAACGGCGACGAGAAACTTTGTGCACATCAGCAGAGGGGAGATGAAACTGAAACAAAGGACAGAAGGAGCAATCTCAGTTTTGATACACTTAGAGACTTGCAGACCAGGCAGCCCAGTCTGTAGGTCACTGTGGCAGCACATTCCCACAGAGCGGGTTGTGCTGCGGTTTTGTATTTGCCAAGACCTTCAGTGCTTATGACATTTTGTTTTGTTATGTTGGCCTTAATGTATTTATGACTGAGGATGAGCCAGAGAAGCATGGCTGATAGAGGAAGCAGGATAGCCTTTTGTGGTGGCAGACAGGCTTTCTGTTCCAAGGGGAGAGGAGGTAGGGAGGTATTAGAGAAGTAGTTGGGCTGAAAGCTATGTGTGTGGGGGGGAATTGGTGAAATAACCAGAAACTGAGCTACTTAGCACTTGACATGGATGTCAGAGGAACAAGTTTGGCCCCATTGATTCAGGTGACCTGGATATGGGGTCTTTGTGACCAGGACAGCATCACGGACACTCACAGAGCCTTGGAAACAAAAGATCTTTTTTTTCTGTATTATTAGACTTGAGAATTGCAGATATTTAAATAAAGAAACTGTATGAAGTTAGCATTTCTAGTAAAATATTGAAGTATTTTCATGCTGATGCATCTGTATATGCGTTCCAAAATATTTAAAAAATACAACTGTAAAACTCCTTTTGCAGGTCCTTTTTACTTATTTTACTATCAGTGTATTTTTCTCATGGAGTTTTTGTGCAAGGTTTAGCATCAACCATAACAGTGGATACCTTTGACAGTTTGGGTTTCATTTTTTTAAAGTTATTATTTTGTGGTTTTCTGTCTTTTTGTTCATTTTGGATTGTTTTTTAAACAAAAAAAGCAAATAAATATTCTGGTTTTTGTTTCTTGTCAGTACAGATAATATGCCAAAAAATAACCTTTTTGTACTGCATTTTTAAAGATATGCAACATGATTTTTTTGTTGTTTTGTTTTGTTTGGAGGTTTGGGGGGTTTTTTGTTGTTGTTGTGGTTTGTTGTGGGGGTGTTTTTTTGTTGTTTTGGGGTTTTTTTGGTTGGTTGGGGTTTTTTGTGGAAATATCTGCTGAAATGGTACAGGGAAAAAAAACTGCCTCAAGGGGTTGTTTCTCAAACTGGAGACTCGGACACAAGACTTCTGGGGGAGGGACAGGGCATAGAAAATTAAAAAGGTTTGGGAGGATTTTGTTTTGGGAACTTAATTCCTTTTTAACATTTTGTTGGATTTCAGCATATTTGGGAAGTGTTAAGCATTAGCCTGAGAGAATCCCAGTGCACCTGCCTGTTTACTAGCTGGTCTTCCTGATTCTGCAAGGTGCTGCCTGGCCCCAGAGCCCCCCTGTCTGCTGCGGCTGCCTGGGAAGGTGCTGATGGACACCCTGCTTTTCTCAGCTCCCACTCCCCTGGGCCATTGTCTCTGTCCCTGTGAGTTCTCCATCAATTAGCACAACAGGTACCTATGGAAAGCCACCAGAGCAGGACGCAAGGCTAGTCCCTCACATCAGCATATCACGTGGTGCCGAATAGCCTTTTTTGTTTTTAATTTTAAAAAATAAACACATGAGGGACTGGCTTTTTCTGTTGCCCAGAAAGCACATGGTCCCTTCAACCATTTTCACAACTCCGGGAGAAACTGTGCAGTACTATACAAATCTATTTTAATACACAACTCTCGATTGAACAAGATTTTTATATTCTTTTATTGATGAATAGAGTGAACTAAGTAAAACACAGTTGTTATACATTGGTTAATGTATGCAATTATGCATTCTGAGTGGCTTGCAATGTAGATGTTTTCAGGTTTCATAATTTTTTTTTCCTTCTCAGACAAATGAAAAATAAAGGAAAAGTGTAGAAGGTTGAATATGTGAAGAATTTCTGAAAAACTGTCTTCAACTGTTAAAAGTAGTTATTTTGAAAAGGGGGCTGTCCAGTGGATAGTGTGCATAGAAAAAAAAAAAAAGAAGTGTTTGTCTTAAATATGCCAATGTAGTTTTACTTCTTTATGATGCATTAAACTTGACTGAGAATTTCCTGGCATTGTTGTGGTGGTCTCTGCTGCCCAGGGTCACAGCATGGCCTGCCCAGGGCCTATTGAGGAACCCCCTGCCTGGCCAGACTCTCCTGGGGGGGAGGGGGAAAGAAATTTCTCCACCACTGTGTTCCATTTTCAAACTTAAGCCCTGCAAGAACGAGTACAATACTTTCTGCTTGCTTTCTGTCAGGAAGGTGGCCTCTTCCTTGAGGCCACTGTGTCTCCCAGGCAGAGGCATCCTGTCCAGTCCCTTGATTAGCTTCCCCATTCTTGGAATAATTGCCAGTCCACCAGACCCCTGGGCTTTCCTTTCATACCTGCACTCTCAGATGCTTTTCAAATGTGTGGTGACCCTGTTTTGTAAAGTAATTTATAAATCACTTTATAACTAGTAAAGAAATAGGGAGAGAGGGCTCTAACAGGGTTTGGCTGGTTTCTGGCTGGTGGAAGTCATGGAACTTCTTCCCAATAAAATTCAAATTAAAGCATAAGACTGTCACAGCTGCATAAAGCCTGCCACAGTGGCTAGTGCTTATGCAGAGCAGAAATAGGGTTGGGGTTTTCTTATCAGGGGTAGGGAAAGGGGTATTTTTTTGGTCTGGGAGTGTGTTGCCTTGTCTTCACCTCCTGGCAGTTTTACCATTTAATTTCAGGCTGCAGTAGGCAAGGGAATTCAGCACTGTGCTCCTGCTTTCCCCACAGCTCAGCTGCCCTCTCCTCCCTCCCAGCCACTGCTACAGGGGAGGCAGGCTGATTTTTCCTAACATTGCTTCCAGTATTAGAAGTATTAGAAGATTTTTCCTAACATTGCTTCCAGTATGAGAAGACACCTCTCCCCCCATGCCAGAAAACTCCACAAATCACATGTTGTCATCATCATCATCATCTGTCTGCCACCACCCTAACCTTTAAACTCAGTGCTGTGCTAACAGACAGGAGCCATTTACAGAGCTCTGCATGCTGCCTTGATAATTAATGCAGTTGAAAGAGAGTGCAGCCTTTAATCTTTGATAGTATTTTAAATTGAGGTTTAGGTGGAGATTTGCAGGGGTTACAGTAGCCTCTGTGCTCCTTGCTGTGGTACACGCATTGTCTCTGAAAAGAATCAGGAGCTTCAGGGCTCCCTGCCTTCCCTCCCAAGTGAAAGTTATTTTCACAGCTATGCCAGACTTCACAGCTTCAGGGCTCTTTATTTTACTATGACAGACTGTTTTCTGTGCACAGGACTTTTTCACATGCCATAAGTTATCTTGAAGAGGATCTGCTCTGCAAATAGCCATTTGAATGAAGCATGTTTTCTCCAGGGCTGTCAGTTTTGTTTCTGCACCTCTTCAAATGTAATGTCACCTTTTCTTCCTCTTCACTGTCTCTTGTCCCTCAGAAGTGAGAGGAGAAGGAACACTTCTCTCTGTTGGGGAGTAACACAGAGCAATGCCAGAATGAGCAATTTTTGTGTCAGGATCTCAGATGTCTCGAGGTTTCATACTCTTTAGCGGAGAAGCCACTAAGACCTAAACACTCAGAAGTCAGGAAGCAAAGTCAAGACCACTCAAATTTTTTAGTATTTCATTTACAATCAGAGCAGCAATTTTTGCAAGATGTTGCAAGGTGATTTCACAATAACATCAGGCCAGCAAGCGACTTCTCTCATGGCAGGCTTCTTTGTAAGGATAGCAACACAAACTACAGCAGCCTGATCAGGAGCTTATTGCACATGCCAAGCTGCTTTATAGTAGCTTGATGGCCTATTAGGATCACTTAAACTTTAGGAAGAATGCATTATAAAATGACACATACTTTTTGTTCTGTGTTCTGCATGTCATCTGTAGTTGGAAAGAACGTCATTGTGCTGAAATGAGTGGCAATAGAGGCACATCAGATAAAACTCTTCCCACCTTAATCACGTTCATCCAACTGCAGTCTATTTTGCTCAGAAACTGAAAGCTGGCTTTTGAGATCAATCACTAGTGACTGATGATGCAAACAGAAAATACCACACTCTCCTGCTGTAAGCCACTTTAAAGTTCACCATAGTGAAGATCATTAAAGCAAGAGTTAGGATTTTTTTCCCTCCCTTAAAAAAGCAAACAAAAACTAAATTTTCATGACAGGAAAAAATACTACAAAGCATACACAAGCTTGCCATAATACATTCTAGCCACGAAGAAGGAAAACATCAACAAAAGAGAGATACCGCTGCCCTTTTGAAGTTCTTATTTGCATTTGCACTGGCAAATTGCAGATTATTCTTTGCTGTTTAAATGCGGCAGAAATACTGCACTCCAACCTTTGATTGAGCAGTTGCCACAGACATTTAAATTCACTTTTGCATTTCATCTTCGGGCTTTAAAGGCTGCAATAAATCCCTTTTCCCCTCAGTATTCATGCTAGAAACACAGCTGACTGGCAGTCCAGTTGCAGTTGACACTTTTCCAGTTGCTGAGGTGGAAACCTTGATCATCCCAGGGCTGGTGCTGTGCTGGTTCCACATGGGAACAGCAACACTTCACTGCTGGTGTGTGGCCCTGTCCCCACTGTGTTTGTGGTCACCCTGCCAAGCAAGAGTGCTGCTGTGATGGCAGCCCAGTGAGAGGCTGCTGTGGCTCACTCCTTCATCTCTGGAGCTCTGCATGCTTTGCTTACCTCCCTCTCAGGGACACAGAAGGGAAATCCAAGCAAAGCACAGGGTCCCAAGCTAGAACCATGGCCAAGGCCCTGAAAATCAGAGTGACATGAGATTCATTACTGAAATAATAGTTTAATGAGTGAGTTCAATATCTCTTTAAATAGTACATTTTCCTTCCCCTCTCATTTTTCACACTGGGGTGCTTTGCTGCAGTGGCAGAAGGGAGGACAAGAGACACAGGCTCAGGAAGTGACTTTCTGTCCCTGCACACAGGTGAGTAAAAGCTCCAACACTGGAGTGACAAGTGCCTGCTACAAGCCTCCCTCCCTCTGCAGCCAAGCATGGCAACCTCTAAGGTACCAAAGGAGTTGGGAGATCTTTACAACCTTTCCCCAGCATGAGAGTCCTGCTGCCAGTGTGCTCCCTGTTGTTGAAAACCCAGGGTTGTGGTTTAAGCTGTAGCTGCTGAAAAAGAAATGATGCATCCTTCACTCTCACACGAGACCTTCCCAACTGTCTTCATCTGCATCTTGGGGCCCCTCCTGCTTTGCTTGGCCATGGAAATATTGCCTTAACTGAAACTCCAAGGAGAATTAAGAAGGGGTGACATTAGAAATACATTCACAAAGCAGTGAATTGAGAAAAATGAAAGTTTGTAGATATTATGTTACGGTTTAAAGTGCACCTGCATAACTTAAGAGTTTTCTAGTGGTTTGAAACTGCATCATAAAAAAAATATGTGCTGAGCCACTGACTATGTGTTTTGTTCTTCTTACCTTCCTCCATTGCATCTCCAAACATCAATTGTGAGTTTCCCAGAGCTCAGAGGGACACAGGCAGCTTTCTAGAAGGACTCCATGATTTCTGGAAAAATTGCAAGAAAACTAGCCTTTAATGAAAGCACTTGTAATTTTTGTTGAGTTGTCATGTTCTAGCAGAAATAATTTTTCAATCAGCTAATTTTTAGGGTTTTTTTCATTTGCCAACTATTCTAGAGAGGAACAGGCAGAATAATAGGTCTGTGGTCCTATTGTGTACAATTTCTACAGCTTACCTAGCACTAAAGACACCAGTTAGGAAGAAACATGAGAACTCATGTACCAAATCAAAAGACTTTTCCCTCAGAGTGACAATTCTGGGTGACAGCTCTTAGATGCTGATCAACCCACTGTGGAAAAGGGCATTTTTCCTGGTTCCTTTTGAGTTCCCTTACTAGTTTCCAGCCCAATTCACTGTACAAATCACCAGCCCTCAAGGCAGATTTTTCTCAAGCCAGACCAAAAAGAGCATTTGTAGCATCTCACTGCAATCTTCCATCGCTCTCAGATGATGCTGGAGGACACTGGAATCCTTTGCCACATTCCATACACTGAAATGGCTTTCCAGGATGTGCATGGATAAAGACAAAACTCTAGCTCTTCAGATTGTGCAAATGAGTATTACTCCACCAGGAAAGGCACAACACCTTTCACACCCCAGCCATGTCTGTTGAATATAGGATTCACACACATTTCAGTCATACCTTTGGCTTTGATGGAGTGTTCCTGCTCAAAACAGGGCATGCTTGCTTCTGACTTCTCTTTGTAATTGAAAACCTCTTAGAAATGAACAGGGGATGTACAGGAACACTACAGACCAGTAGAGGTTTGGCTGAACATGAGTTTCTCACATCAAAATTTCCAGGTGCTGGCAGTAACTCTCCCTCACCTTCTTCCCCCATGATCCAACATCTCCATGGCCTCTCTGAATGTGAGAGTGCTGGAAAACCTCCATTTTCCACAGCTGAGAATACAAACTAGGCAGGAAACAAAAGGGGGGATGTGTGATTGTACCATCGATCCCATTAGAAGTTCATCTTGCTACCTAAGTATACATTGATCATCCAAATGAAATATCAGGAACTTTTCTGTTATTAGTCTTCTCATGGGTGATGAATATATTAAAGTTTAAAAGGCTCTGAGAGATTCTGTGATGAATGCTGCTCAAGCATTGCAGCACACCCAGAGAGATCATCTAAACATGGATGATGATCATGTATGGAAGATTTTTGTTAGAACTGCAAAGGACCCCCTTGGTTAATGACATTGTTCAATCTTCTTCTGTTTCTTCATAGATTCAGGGTAGAAAAGTACTCCCTTTCCCTTTTGGTGCTTGTTGCTAGAGGTGTCCTGATAATCAGACTAATCTTGGGCCCAATTTTCAATTCCTAGCAGCTCAGGAAACTAAAATGCTTCGGCAATTTATTCTCTATATATCGTCAACTAGGTAACACTTGATTTCTCATTTCGTGACTGCATTTTATTGTTTTCAACTGAAATCCAGCATGTGTATTTTCAACAGATTATCTCCACAATCACTTTCTTTTTGCTATGGAAATGATCTGAAAATTGTTCTTTGATACGAGAGAAGAGTTCACAAGGCCACACTGTACAAAAGCTTGAATCGTGCAATTATCATTTGTAAAGAGAAACTGTTATCAAAGTAACTGCAGGGGACACCTCCAGGACTCCTCTTAGAGTCGGGAAATTTGAAACATAGATTTCTCTAACATGAATTTCACTCCAAAGCCTTCTGAATAATTCATGGGAGCTGATTTAATGCCACAGTTAAGTCTGGCACTGAGGACAGAGACTGGGAGGGTTCTGCCATAGATGGAGGATTTCACCAGTTCCTCTAGGGCTGGGGGACAGAGCTGGGGTCTCATCACTGGGAATTTGTACCCAGGTGCCTTAAGTTTGGGAGAGTCCATTTCCTGAGGTCAGCAGCCTTGTAGGGAAAGGCTGGGGAAGAGGTGAGTCCCTCCCTGTTTCTGCCCAGGCTGCCTGCTGGGGAGGCAGGAAGGCAAAGGGGAGCAGGAGCCCCCATCACTCTCTCCCCAGCAGAGCTAATGGCCATCAGAACCTGAGCTTCTGGTTTTCTTAAGCAGCATGAAATGACTGGGATAACAGGTGTTACCTGTTCTTTAAAGAATAAAGGTACCTTGTCATGAGAGAGCACCATTTTGTTCTTCACTCACTAAATGAGAGGAGCTGTTAATTGCTAGGAAATGGTAATTTACACAGCAGTAAGAGGAAGACCTGGGGTTTATCATGTGGCCAATACTGAAAGAGGGAGTCTGGCTTTAACTATCATCTCAAGTGTCCACAGACAGGGAAATCAGCTGAAGGGATACTTGCAGCTTGTCCTTTTCCTTGTAAAAGCAAAGGGGTCAGAGACAATTGTGTGCTGACAACTGCAGCTGGCAAATTCCTGCTGTCTCCCAACCTAGGATGAGTGGGAGAACTAAATCTATGTGGGAGCCCCTACCTACCTCTGGGGATGTTTTGAGCAAAGCTGACTTCTATGAACTCAGGATTTCAACCCACAGGGCTCTGGTCTGTTAGGGTGCTAAAGCTGTCCAGGACTCCCACTCCCATTATGCAACACAGCCTGCAGGCCAAATGCCATTTGGTGTTGGCTGAATTTTTAAAAAAGGATGTGAGGAAATAGAAAACAACCCTTTTATAGGACTTACCAGTATTTAATCCCAAGGAACTTTTCTAATGCCAGGTGCTCCTTTGTGTTTTTTACAGTGTAACTAACACATCTGTATTTTGACCACAGTCAGAGGGTGACAAAATACTGTGGTTTTGTTAATTCCCAGAGGTCAAATTCCTCCCCTATCAAAACAGGGTGCTGATGTACAGAATGAAGTTGCTGAGCAATGCTGAGCATAAGTCATGAGTATGTTTGAGTTTCAATACACCTAGGAGGGCTAGGGGGTTCTCACACAGATGTAAAGCTGGTGAGTTGCAATACAAAACTGATAGGTTTGTCCTTGGCAATCTCATTTTGCTGAAAACTCCTGAATTCTTGTTAATTATTCTCTGTGTAATATGCCAGATTTTGTATTTAAATGGGAGTCATAGGTGGTTATTACTTACAGATATTCAAAAGCCACATGTTGTCCTTATGACACTTGAGGAACAGGAGAAAACATGCAGCTGTGCCATCAGAAGTTGGTCCTAACCCACCTTGTTCTAAAGCCTCTATTTTAATCACTGCCTAATGCTATAGATGACACCTACTGGGCAAAGGAAGGCCTGGCACACCCAGCATTCCACAGCCTCCTGAATATTTGATAATTTCCTGAGACAAGAACAAATTCTCTTCACCCTCTGTGACTGGATTTTGTTGCACTCCTCACACAGGCTGGCAATTTCCAGCTGCCAAGAGGAAGGACAGAAGCACAAATCCTCAACTCACTAAAACTTGTAGGATAAAAGGTGTTGGTGTTTGTGTTTGCAGAGGAGAGGGTCCTCCTGAGACCATTACTTTTACTGCAATCTAAATATTCCCTCTGTTTCATTTGCTCTGTACAGAAGCCCAGAGCATCAGGGAAAACATCACTTACCTTTTTTAACACTGGCTAATTTTCTCCTGCTCTACAGGCAAATATGATGATAATTTGTTCAATACATGCCATTAGCAAACAGTTAACAGTTAAGCCTAAACAGTAGGTTGTTGGAGTTCATCAAACACAAGCAATATTCACAGCATAGTTAGAAAGAAAACTGAAAATTCTCCCTTTATGCTGGCTAATAATTCACATTGGGACTAATAACAGACTTTCAATGTGTAAAAATATTTGGTATCTTATCCAAGTTGTTGTTCTTACTGCTTTCTAAAGAAATTTGAAATTTCTGTCAACTCAATCTGCAAAAGCAATGCAGTCCAAACACTGGGGGTATTCAAAGCTAGTCTATATTCTGTATTATGCACTCACACTATAACTCCACTGATTAAAATTCCAAGAATTTGGAGGAAAATCCCAAGAATTTAGGCATTGAGTGGCTGGAGCATGTCAAGAGAAGAGAATGGTGCTGGGGAAGGGTCTGGAGTACCAGAAGCAGTTGAGGGAGCTTGGGAGGCTCAGTCTGGAGGAAAGGAGGCTCAGAGGGACCTTCTCACTCTCTACAACTCCCTGGCAGGAGGGTGCAGCCAGGGTGGAGGGGCAGGTCAGGCTCTTCTGCCATGTCTCAAGCAAAAGGACTAGAAGAAATGGCCTCAAGCTGTGACAGTTAGAAAAGAATTTTTCACTGGAAGAGTGGTCGGAGTCTGGATAAGTTGCCCAGGGAGATGGTGGAGTCACCATCTCTGAAAGTGTCCCAGAGGTGTCTGAAGGTGGCACTTGGGACATGGTTTAGGGGTGACTGTGGTGATGCTGGGTTGATGGTGGGACTTGATCCTGAAGGTCTCTTCCAACCTTGATAATTCTGTGATTCATGAATACCACAGGAGTGAAGCAGGCACTACACTACCCAATGAACTCAAACTGCAAAATACAGAGGGTAGAAACAGCCAATTACTACTACATTTTCAAAATATAGCAACATCACCAGCTCTTTGGTTTCTCAGTTAAAATGCTGAAAGGAACCCTACAAAACACTTTCAAAAGAAAATTACTAGATATTAAAACACCCCCACAAACTGAGTGAAATTTAAGTTTCTACCACCCACTGTCAGCTACTTTGTGAATGTGCCAACTGCTTGTATCTGCTCTGTGAGGCTGAGTCATCTGATCCTTCCCGACATCTCCAGCTACCTCCCAGCTTTACTGAAGGTAATTCCACTTTTCAATTGGACAAGTGGTTGAGAATAAACAATAATTCAGAGCAGTTTATTACAGCTTGCATTTGGTTTTAAATTTGCTCCTTTTGTTGCAGATCTGAAGCACAGCCCATGGGCCCCAAACCTAGTCCATTTTCTAGTTGGTCCAGGTTTGACAATTTGAATTCAGCAAGTTTTTGCAATGGTTCTTCCAGGCAAGTCATCCATCCTACCCCCACATCAGGCATGATTGCAGGGACAGAACTCAGCAGCAGGTAGGGAAAATGTAAGCCTCTGCAGATTCTCTTGCTGCTTTAGCCTTAAACTGTCACGGAAAAATACAATTATAGTTTTCAACTAAATGATTTTTGGCTTCAAAACTGGATACCTGTAGACCTCAGAGTGCTTTGCAAGTCACCTTCTTTGCAAGGAGACTTCTTTGAGCCCTTTAAGTTTGCATGTGCATTGATAAACAAAATCCACTGCCAGTGCAATGCAGGGCCTGTCCAACACGAGCCCTTGTGCTCACCCATCTCTCCTGTAACCAGCTGAGAAGCACAGACAAGCTCCACAGGCATCATTCAGGGACCTTGTGCTCACCCATCTCTCCTGTAACCAGCTGAGAAGCACAGACAAGCTCCACAGGCATTATTGAGGGACCTTGTGCTCACTCATCTCTCCTGTAACCAGCTGAGAAGCACAGACAAGCTCCACAGGCATCATTCAGGGACCAGCCTGTGAAAACAGGTCTTTGTTTTCCCTCTTGCTCCTGGTTGCCCATTTCTGCCATGGGACCTCAGTCCACTCCAGCTTCAAGAAGCCCTTACAAACCCTTCTCTAGCAGCTAGGTGGACTGTAAAGCAGAGATGGCCTGGCTGATTTATTTACCTTTCACCACTGGGCTCATTACTGGCAAAATCACTACTAATCCAAAGTTAAAGAACTTGGACCTATTTTTGAAATTCAAGTCTGTTACTTCTGTACAAGTTGTGCTGCCTTGCTGAAGCACTCTTGGACTAGAAGGAAGCAAGGTGGTTGAGACTGCAGAGAAAATAGGGATTTTTTTCTTCTTTCACAAGCCTGTATCAAACTTGGAGTGTTTAAAACCTCTATCTAGTGATTACAATTCATCCCACTTCATGAAATTGCTACAAGTACCTCTTGCACTACTCAAGACTTAACTCATGGAAGAATTAAATTGCCTTTTCTATGTAAGGCAGAAGGCTGATGCCTGCAGGTAAAAACTGGGATTAGTGTTAAAGTATAAATTGTGGAAGCTTGTGCAGCACACCAATCTGCAATGAATAGAAATTTCTAGCTCTGAGAATGTTTTGTGTTCCCTTGACCTTTCCAAATGCAAATATTCCCTGAGACATTAAGGAAGAAAACCTATGGATCAGCAAAAACTGCAGATGTGAGCACTAGCATCACTTGATGCTGTGCTTGACATAATAAGGCCTACTCAAAAAGAATGCTATATTCTGTTGCCCAATTACAGGAAATTCTGTGTGCTACTTTTGCACACCTCATTAACATATGAAGTGCTCAGCTCTTAAGAAGTGCATTAAGATGATGTATCTATTACTGGAACAAAGTCACTTACACGACCCATAACGCTGAGGAGAGATTTCAGTTGCTAAAATAATGGTAAATGACATCAGGATTTCCTTTATAGCTTTAGAGTTCAGCTGGGCAACTGTAAATGAACATCTTGGTATTATAGCAACTGCTGGTTATATCAATGTGTTTATCCTTTAATCTTGCTTTCTGCTAGTATTTAGACAGAAGAAGGGATTAAATGCACTTGTTTCTGAAATACACTGTTGGCTAAAATATGGCAAACATGACTGTAGCCCAAGAAGAGCTACTGAATGCCAATTACCTCAGTGGATTCCTCACAGGAATATGGATATCATTATAATCATCAAAATTATTAGACTTTCCTAAGAGGAGAAGAAGCAAAGTGGGTGTTCAGTGATATGTTTTCCTTGTTCTTCAAGCTGCTCCTTGAAAGCTGTTTCACACAACATTTTGAACAGAGTCTCTTGGCCTTCTTCTGCTCGTAACTCCTGATATTTATTTTTGCCTTTTTCATTTGCATAGAGTTTTATTAATTTTCCTAAAAGAGGTTCTCCCCATAAAGGCAATTCATAAAATTACTTCACAATGCGGTCAGTGACTTTCAAAATTACTTCACTACGTTTCATAAATTATTAGGTAAAATTATATTTCTCTGCCATAACCAGAGGCAAGATGACACAGGGACTCTCCTCTGTAACTACAGTAAAGTGCATAGACTCAATATTTTTTTACACTTTTTTGTGAAAAAATATATCTTTTTTGACTCAAACCTCCTTAGCTGTTACAGATATTTTTACAGCTCTGGTGTGACATCCAGAGATGACTTGCTGTTCAGTGAATATTAAGTGCCTGTTGCTATCTCTCAGGTTTCTATACTAGTGCTCTTATTATTTTATGTTAGAAATGGCTTTGATTAATTAATTGCAAGAAATTGCATTTCTGCTTCACCAACAAAACCAGGATGAACTAAGCACTCACATTGCTGCTGGCAATGGTGTGATGAGAGCTTACCCTGGCTGCAGAGTTTCTGCACATCTTTGATACTCTGGGTGCTGTCTGAGCTCCTGAAGAGGCCCTCTGCTAGCAGTCCTGAAAAATAATTTAAAAATTAAACAACTATGAAGCAAATTTTAAAAGGAAGCTGTTTTAAGGTATTTTATTGCAGACTATTGCTCCTTCCACCTCTCTAGAAGCCTTTGGGACTCAACACTGCCTGTCCATGGTATTTTGAAATATCTGATTCTAGTCTTGAGGCAGTTCTGGATTTTTTATCATTAATCTTCTGAAAGATGTCTATCTAACATTGTGGACTAACTGAAATCTGACTTCATCTAGAGAAGAAAAATATTGGGAAAGGATCTCATTGGACCTCAGTTTTCAAGGTAAGTTATTTATCTCAATGATTATACAAAATAGGATGGGGCCAAGAACTGTTGCTTTTCTTGAGGCTTGTGGTACTTCTTGCTTTTTGAGTTTGGTAAAACTCTCATTCACTTCTCCCTTTCCTTCTTTCCAGTTTGTGCTGTTCCTCACAGCCAGCACATAATGTAATTTCACTCACATGTTGTCTGAATTGGAAATTCTTCCTGGGAGCAGAGTAATCTAAAATATTAGCTTGTGCTGGTCTGACAAAACATAAAATTGCAGATTTGAGAAGGTTGGCAGACTACCCACAGCCTTGGAGGCACTACTGTATGTTTCTAAATATGAGTGAGGAAGACCAGATAGACTTTTTGTTTTTTTTCATGCAGGTAAGTGGCCAGACTGAAACATTTGAGTATTTCAGCTAAAGTACACGTGGTCATGTTTGCATGATCAAGAATCTTTACTTTGTTCTAGAATGAGTCATTCATTAATGAAGGATACTCAGCCATTCTTGCAAATTCACTCAGGTTGCAGCTGTATTTCATATATGAAAAATCAGTAAATAATAAAAAATTCCTTAATGAACCCATCATGGATTTGTCACCTGAATTTAGGTCATTATACTAAAAGAACTGATAGCATAGCACTGAAGTACATTTTCATAAACAAGTTTCAGGGACTTTTGCCAAGGACCCCAGGCTCAGCTTGAAAGCACTGCACTGACTGGATTTAGAGGTTTGGCTGGAGTTCAGCTGAACACAGCTCCCAGTTACTTCCTGGGAATATATGCCCTTGCCTGTTGAATTGAATATTAAAATTTTAGCCCATGCACTCAGTTCTGGAAGGAGTTTGACATTTCAAACTACCATATCTAAGCTTCATAACATGTGTGGTCACTAAAAGAACTAAGTAGGATATATTTGACCTCTGGTTTTATTCTCCATCAGATTTTGTTTCACTTAAATAAATTTACAGCGAATAACAACACTGTAGTGAAACTGTTCCATTAGATTTATTGTACAGCCTGTCTAAAAACACAGTTTGGGAAGTGGCAGCTGGGAGCTGCTAGCTCATCAAGGCACTGTCCTCAGCAATTGTTTCCAAGAATTTGCAGAATTTTGTGCTGGTTGTCACTGACTAGGTGTTCTACACAAACAACTCTTTCAGAAAACTGATATCCACAAACACTTCCAATTTGCTTTTCAGGGACTGGGTTAATAATTAATGTTTTTATCTGATGTGATTCTTGCTGTAAGGAGTAATGTAATAAATATCAATTATTAACAGGTTTGTACACTTATTGGCTAAGCTTTCAAGAGTCTTATTAAAGACATTTGTTTGTAGCACAGACAACAGCTGTACTTGTCTGGCTCTGCCTCCCATCAATGCCACTGCAATGGCACATAACACTAAACTCTTGCTGGTTATGTTTTTGGAGAGGAAAAAGCAACTTTTATCTTCATCTGCAAAAGCTGGGACACAGCAATATCTGTGCTTCTTCCAGAACTCACTTACCAGGCCAGGTGAAATTGAATCAATAGGCAGCAATTTGTTTGATCACAGGTGGCAACAAGCCAGCTGCCAAAGTAAATACACCCAGTGTTTTTACATTTGTGGGCAACCCAGCGAAATGACAGGACACATGATTAAGTGTAGGTTAGTACAGTTCTTAGGGAAAAAGAAAATATTCTTCTACAGTAAATGAACCTCAACAGCAAGAGTCACATCTTTTTTTTTTTCTTTTTTTTTCTCTTTCTGTGAGTATAAGATGCTCAGACCATAAATAAGAAATTAGAGCAAATCTAAAAATCAATCTATGGTTCTAACTTCAGTCTCTGTTAAACAGAAATACAAGTCAACAGCAATTATGGGGAAATTGATGGGGGCAAACAAAGAGCCTGGGTGCACTGATGAGCAGGGATAAACATGAACTGAAAAGGACACTTTGCTTTAGAAATTTGTAAATTTATTAATTGCTCTTAGTGCTCTCTGTGTTTGGTGAAAGCTACCTAAATCCATTATTTAGGAGATGGCATTTCCCTTGTCACACAACATGAACAGCATTAGCATATCACCCCAACAAGGGTCTCAGAACAAGTGATGGGAAGTGTCTCAGTTTGAGACAGAGGAAAGTTAGGAGAGAACATCCTGAAAGGGGCATCTCCTCTGCAGAAGTAGGTTTTGGCATGCCTTCCCCCACCACTGTTACAGGAATTTCTTGGGGGGGAAAAAAGTGAAAAAAACTGTTTATTTAACAAGCAGACTGCACATAGGCATGGGGAAAATAATTCATAATATTAAAACCTTCCTGCTGCAGAGAAAGCTGGTGGAGTTTAGAGTCCTGCTCAGCTTCTCCTGAGGTCCAGAGCTGGGATGTGGCATCCCTGAACCTTCCTCACTGGGCCATGGGGATGTTCTGGTGTTCCCGACCAGAGCTAAGCTGAACAGCTCCAGAAGAAGAAGCCAGAGTCCTGGGGAAAACTTCTTGCCTCAGGTGAGAAAAAAATCTAGCTAAAAGCAAGGCATGAGTTCTCTCACTCCTGAGAAGGACAGAGAACAAGTACAGGGGAGCCTCTGTGCCTGAGCACAGATCACTGACAGAATCCTCCTGGCAGAATCCTCCTGGCTCCCCACATCTCCCAGCCCTAGCTTAAAGTTATGGGACCCATTTCTGGGCATAAAGCTGATGACAGGGGATACAGGATCATAAAGTCACCCCAATTTGGGAAGGGAAAGGGAGGAAGGGAGGAAGGGAGGAAGGGAGGAAGGGAGGAAGGGAGGAAGGGAGGAAGGGAGGAAGGAAGGAAGGAAGGAAGGAAGGAAGGAAGGAAGGAAGGAAGGAAGGAAGGAAGGAAGGAAGGAAGGAAGGAAGGAAGGAAGCTGATACCTCCCCTTGGATATTCCACTGTGATGGGTAACTACACAGCCTTATAAGCCTGGAAACACCTTCTCCAGGCATCTGAATCTGCCTTTTCAGGCACTGGGGGAAAAACAACCCAGATCTTTGAACTACCATGAGTGAGCCAACACAACTTACACAGACTAAAATACAATTATTCACTGTGTCTTCCTTATTGCAGACAAAATGCATGCTAAAACCACCTGAGTCATAGGATGGGAAAACAAAATTGACTGAAGGTAGTCCTGATCATTACAGCTCAAGGCATTCATTTTTGTCCTATCAAGAAATAATTTTAAAGCAGTCTATTTAATTTTTGTTAGCAATGTTCTTCAGTCAAATCCTGTTTACAGCATGACCCCTTACAGCTGTCTCTGTAAAAAGGCTTTTTTTTTTTTTTTTTTTGGGCTGTGTGTACAAGTTGAGCTATTTTGCCATGAATAGCATGAATAACAGAGTCCATACAGAATATCCACCCTGGAGCAGCAGTGCCAGAGCCCCTGTGAGGGGATGAGGGACATGAGCCTGGACTCCCCAGTTCTGATGGACACTGCATGACACCACATTCTGTCACCACTGAGAGCCTGTGGTAAGGTAATTCACACAAACTGCCCCCTTCCCTTCACCAGAAAAACATATAGACATCAATGGACTTTTACCACCCTGCACTAAACTCCTCAGATCAAAAAGAGGGACACTTTTTCCTAAATATTAAGTGCTATACAGAAAAATGTAGCTTTTGACTTCTGAAGAAGTCATCTACATTCAATAAAAAGTGATACTGCAATTGAGAATGCAACTGAGTAATTATTGAAGTGTCAGTAATCATAAATGACAACAAGCAGGCACTTCATTCCACATTGAAATAAGATGGCTTTCAGCAGAGTAGATAAAATTTCACAGTGTCATGACACAACTGTGTCACACTCTGCATTTATTTACTGTTGCTAAAAATGCTTAGCTCCCCTCCTACTTGCCCCCATCAGTTGTCCCATAAAAAAGACACAGAAAATCAAAACTGTTAAAGATAAATTAAAGCAATGCATGCTGGCACATTGCTGGAAACTTGTCAAAGAAAGGCAGACAAGAAAATTACATTCTTTTTCTTTCAATCATCCTTGATTTGAGGGTTGCTGGCATCAAAAACCTTTGTTAATTTGTCTGCTTACAGAAGAGAAATGGCAAAGAGGGAGCATCTGAATCCCTTCTGTCCCAACTTGAGTTTGGAAATGTTTCTTACAACTGGGGTCCTGCCAAGTCCCACAAAGTGTCCATCCTGATTTGGAAGTGGTTTTCCTTCCCACTAATACATGTCTAAACCAAGACATCTTCTTTCAGATTTCCTAGTTCTAGTAAGATATATTTTTTTTTAAATCAGAACTGATTTATTTCTAAAACAAGGACTGCTGAGTTCATAGCATATTTTAATTGTCACTTTTTCCTCTTAAAAGTGGCATTAACTTTCCTGTTTGAGACAAATTTGAATTTATGTTTTTTTTAAAGCTAGGATAGCAGTGGAAGTTTGAGGAGGAGATTACACATCCTCCCTTTTCCTTGCATTCTGTGCAATGAGTACAGAGCAAGTGAGTGGGATGTCTGCAGCCCATAGAGGTGATTTGCACTGCAAGAAATGCACAGCAAGAGCAGAGGGCAGAGGGAGAGAGGGCCCCAGCCCTACTGAAATCTGAGCAGCAGCAGAACCCAAAGTGTATTTGGATATCCAAAGTGTCCTTGCAGTTTAGGACTGCACAGTCTGTGGCCTTTGCATGTAGGAATCAATGGTCTCAGTTTACACTTGGAATCTCTGCAAATAATTTATTTGTAATGCCTGATGGGTTGGTTTTGCATGGCTTGGTTATCAAATACTGGAAATTTAAGTAATAATCATTGTAGGTTACTTTGCTTTTAAATTTTTTTAAAGCATGAATAAGAATGTTGTTTATACCTTTGAGGATACTCTCTAAAACATGAAACACATTAATGATAATAATCCTACCTCTATATTTCAAAGTTTGCATCAAAGCAGCTACAAATGACAGTGTATCAATATTTAAAATAGCCTTGAGTGACATCCCTGCTTTTTGCAACCTATCTGACATCTTCACTCAGGTCTGAAGAGTGCAGTTTATACAGGTACTCAATCAAATAAAAATCCCACAAAAGCTGAAACCTCACCTCCAGATGTTGGGGGGTTTGCAAACAAAATACAGATTTTGTTGTGCAGTTTTATCCTTTGTAGCATGGCTTTACAAAAACAGCTGGCCATGAGGTGCAGCCTCTTTTACATCTCACTTTGGCACAGAAGAGACTGTGAGGACACAAGGAGAGACACTAACCAGAGAAAGAAAATGAGCACCCTATGGCCAAGTTTGTCTTCTTGGAGAAAAGGTGCTGTGAGAGAAGCATCAGGTGTTCCCTGCCAAAGGAACAACACCAGGTTGGAAACACTTTAGAGCTGTTCTGGAAAGAGAGGGGATGTTTAATGAAGCAATGTAATTTCTCAGGGCATAGTAGGCACACACAAAAAATCTTACTTAGTGCAAGTCAAGCCTTGCATTTATAAACTAGATGGTTTTGATGCTGTGCATGGAACAAAAAAATGTCCTCTGGTTTCTGGTTAATATCAAGATACAAATGTGCTTTTTTTACAAGGTAAACCTGTTTGGCCTGACTAAGGCATCCCATGGATTCAGGATCATCCCACACCCTTCTGTCTGAAATTAGGAGCACTTCTCTGGTTTGGTGCAGAAGATGAACTCTGAGGTTTAGTCTTAATGAGATGAGGATTTTTTTCAGACACTCAGAACTCATTTTAGGAAACCAGTTCCCCTCTGTAGAAGTTTAAAAAACCCAAATCAGGAATTTTAAAATTCAGTATTAAAACCATTTTTCACTCTAAAGTGAAGCTGGAATGAAAGTGGTGAAATGGCTCTATTTTATTCCATTCTTGAAAAAAAACAACCTGAAAATTACAGAAATTAAGAAACTTCAGCTTGTTGTGTTTATTGCAATACTGTCTGAGGCATGAGCTCTAATAGTTCTTGTTTCTAAACTACAAATAGATGTAGATGAGTCTCTGCAAACAGGAAATTCTTTAGTCTCTGTAAAAGTACTGAGGGGCTTCTAGTGAGACCCAGTGAGGGCAATCTTGGTCAGAAAGAGCTGTCTAGCTGTAGAGTCAGAAAAATGTCAATGTCAGTAAATGTAAACTGGGTCCAGGAAGGGGAGTTTGGGCTCCTTTGTGCAGGTGCCTCCACACTGGGAGGAGCTGCTGCAAACAGAGGTGTCTGCAACTGAGGCACAGAATTTAAATGTCAAGGAGGAAGGCTGTGACCCCAAGCAATCAGTCAGAGGGACTGGAATCAGTGAGGTGGAAAAGGTTGAGGGAACTTCAGGGACTGGGAGCTTCCTCAGGCTGGACCCAGCACTGCAGGTGCTGAATGGCAGCACTGCTCCTGCACCAGAGCTGCTCAGGAAATGAGAGTCTGAATGGATGGAAGGGATGCCACAGGGCCATTGATATTTCAAGCAATCCTAATTTCTGATTCAAGAAATCCTAACCCTGATGAAGCAGGATTTTGCAGAAGCTTCTGTGATCTAACTCAGAGTTTCCAAAGCTGATTTCAAGTACACAGATGTGAAAATGTAGCAATGGAAGGAAGAGTGGAACTACTGCACCTTGGGTGAAAACCAAATCCCATCTCCTGCTTGCTAACTCTGCAAGGCTGAAAACTCTGCCAAAATCGAATAAAACAGGGCAATGGCAGTGAATTTTTGTCACTTCCAGAAGACAAACTGAAGCTTTCACTGTGCTTATGGCCACGTCTGGAGTGCAAAGAATGCTGCCAGTCACCCTTCCAGGGCTGACAGCAACCCACAAGGTCAGCACTCACTGGAGACAGCACAACTGAGATATTCCAGATTTATAAAAGAGTTAAAATCACAGCAGACAGCAGGCACAACAGATACCTGCACACCTACAGTCAAGTGCAAAAAATGCTTGTCTATCACCCACTGCTTGACAGCCTGGGCATGACAGGTACTTGGCTTTCAAGCATCAGCTGGCTGAGAATGACAAAAATGCTGTACCTGACAAGGAATCTCTCTTCAGAACTCTGGTTTGTGGAAATCTCCTTATGATAGGGAATATCACAGCTCTGAGCAAACCTGGGCTTGCCTGGAAAGTAACAACATTAACAGAGCCCTGGACCCTCCTTCCTGAGGGCACAGAAGGATTGAGAGCTGGGGGAAAAAACCTGATAGTTCAGCTAAGAAGTGCTTGAATTGGACCATGGATGGGTGGCCAGCACTACCATGCCATTGATTTCTGAAGATGCAGAAAGTAGGACAAGAAATCTCATCCCACCAGAGTCCATCCCTTCCAAGCTGTACTGACACTGCAGTGAATAGATGAAATTTTAGCCAAAGGTTTGGAGAAAACCCAAGGATGATTGCTGCTTCCAGAATGGAAAAACATTCCATTTCATCTAAACATTTCCTCTGGGAGAAATTCTGCAGTGCCAAAGATGAACCCTGGAGTTTTTTTAACCATAACCATCATGACTAGTTGGTTTTTTTTTCCCTCTACTGCTCATTTGGTGTTGCTGCTTCAGAAAACTGTGAGTATCTGAGCTGACTCAGCAGTTGTTGAGGGAGAAGGGTTAGAAATTGGTGCAGCAGTGATGAAACAAAATACCCAGAAAGAACAGAAGCAAGACACAGAGGTTTTCTGTCAGATCAGTGCAAGAGTAACTAGTTGTTGGTCACTAACACAACAGAATGATGGCCATAAATCTTCTGTTTCTTTGCAATCTTTCAATGGGCCCCAGAAAGTACCAGACTGCAAAGCCTTTCTCATATGCACAGGCAAAAGTTAAACTTAATGAGCATTTCAGAGGCTGTATTCTCACTCAATTTCTAGGCAATAACAGATGTAAGAGGTAGTAATATTAGGGCCTCACTCATCCTCATTATAGCTCTCTTGACTCCTGTGATTAGTAAGGAAGAGGTATTTGCTTATTAAGATAAACTAGGTTTATGGAAGGATGATTGTTTCACAACACTTTAAAATACAAAAAAAAACTTCTGGCTTTCATCTGCAGGTGGGGCATGCACTGATATACTACACCAGCTCTAATTATCCTCTTACAATTATAATTACAGGAATGCCACTCACTTGTGTTCAACATTCTTAGTTGTGAACCATTTACATTCCCCTCTATTCAACCATAAGATTTGGTCCAAGCTACCTCTGCAAAGTTGTCATAACCAGCACCACTCTGGAAGCAGCACATCCAAAGTCCTTTGTGGGTCTGAGTGGGAATCCTGAATTTGCACCCTGAGGAATTCAAAAAGGTCTGTTAGGAACTCTTCACCTACTGCAGAACTCTTCACCTTGAACAGCAGACCTGGCCCCACTTGGCCTTGCCTGCTGCATTTTGAAGTTCATCAGCAATTTTGAAATTAATCAGCAATTTTCAGGGGCAAGGAGCCAGCTGCTTTGTTCACAGGCATCCCTACAGATGCTCCACCCCTTGCAGTGGACATCTCTCTTATTCTCCCATACCCATCATTAATAAGGTTCATTTAAGGTGTGAAATATACAGGAAAATAAAGTGGTCAGTTATTTAATGTTCCTATCTACAAAGGAGCATAACCTAGCAATGAGGGCAAATATCAATCTAGTCTGTCCTCAGCTAAATACATATTATCTCACACTGACCTAAAGGAAGCCAGGATTTCCCTTGAAAATTAGCAATGAAGCTGAGAAGGTGTGTGTTTCTTGCCTGCTTCTTTTTGTCTTCACAGTTGTGAAACCTATTCAGTGCAAATTTTTAATTTGTGACTTAGGGTTTAAGTAAACTCAAACTCAGACCAATCCCTGGTGGAAATAGTTAAAATGATCCCATATTAAGGCACACATTGTTTGAATAATGGAAAAAAAAACTGCAATACATTGATTTTTATTGGAGATTCTACTTAATTCAAACTCTATTATATGGGCTTACAATGCATATTTCAAGACACTCCTCAGATTTGCTGTTTCCTAATTAATCCTAAGAGAAAAAAAAATAAACAAACTTGTTAAGTGCTTGGTTTGGATTTGTTTTTATTTAATAAGACAATATCAGATATTTTGTATCATACAATAATCTGATAATAATTCTCCATCTTCTCATGCCAGCACCCAATCACCACTCCAGTTCTCAGGATATAAACTGACTCAGGAATTCACTTCATGCTATTTGGTTATTAAGCCATGAAATATTTTGATTCCATTCATCACTCCAGGGACACAGTGCTGTCACTGACCTGGACAGTCTCTCCCAATCACATTTTCATTGCCCAAGCAGTCCTTCTCTTCCTCTTTCCTGCTTTCCCCATCCAGCCTCTCCCCAGACACGAAAGTCTGTATCTGTCCTGTTATCCACCTTCCCCCACTAGAGCTCATGCATCACTTCCCCATGTGCTGTAGAAAACCCTGCAAGTTACAATGGGATTGTAATTTACATGTTGATGCACCTCCCAGAGCTCTCTCTACTCTTTCAATTATTAGACCAATCTGCTGTTTAAAAGGAAGCTGCAGAATTAATGAAGTTTGTTCTTTGCTGCTGTGGATTTCTAGCCTATGTCCAACCTCTTTCACTCTTGGTAATCAAAGATTATTTCCTCATACCATCTACAACCTCACTTCCCTTAAAGAGTATTTTCATGTCCTCCCTCACTTTGTCTCATATTTACTCATAGGATGAAGAGTGGTTCATAACCAACCACCATCTAAACACTGACTGATGCACCAGCACACCAAAGGCAAGAGAAAACTCAATTCCTGCTACAGTTTCTATCCTTTCAAGCAATGATTTTTAAAAATTTGCAATGTTTGGGAAAGCTCTACTCCTCTGTCAAGTTTGGATGACATATGCCCAAAGCTCTTCTGTGAGCCTTGCTAAAAATCAATCCACTGACTGTTCTTTTTCAAGAAAATACCCATTTCAGAATCTAAAGTGTACAAAATTCAGTGATGCTCTCTGTGTAGGTTAATATCCCTTTGTGGACACTACTGTACCTACATGCAACATCAACTGTTTAGGAGAGGGGAATTTTCCTTGCTGTAAAAAACACAGAAATTTTGCTTTAAAAATATAGCCAAATTTCCCAAACCATGTCCACAATGTGACCATCTCAGACATTTGACCAAATAAATTCCACAATGCATGCAATGTACACACCACACTTGCAGGAAAGAAAAGACTGGCAGCAGGGAATTTATTTAATTCAGATAATTCTAAAGTATGGTCTTTTATACATTAGAAATTATCATGATTTGCTGCTGCTTGCAAGGATAGTCTTTAGATGAGGCTATCCAACATTTTGTTTTTACATTTTGGCGAGGCACCATTAATTTCAGTACAAAACAGTACTGGGCCTGCTGGAGCACTGATTCTCTGCAGCAGCATAATGACATGATAATGGCCAGAAATATTTATGAGCTGACTTGTAAGACCAATCCCACCTCCATGTTCCCCATTCTCACAGACCTCTGAGAGCCAAACCAAAGGCTAGGAGTACTCCATGCAAAAACTCACTCATGAGAGAAGCTTCTGACACCAGAGCCAGGCTCATGGCACAGCCCTCAGAGAACATCACAGTCACACAGGGGCTGTGCAGCACCATTAATAAATTAGTTTTGCTCATAAACCTCACCAGGAAGAAAGTTCTAGGGTCTCTTTGCACAGCAAGTGAAATTCTATCTCCCAGCAGGGGGCTGGTGAGGAACAGGGGGTGGGAGATGAGGTCAGTATTGAGGCCAGTGTTCCAGATGCCAGTGAGGAAAAGCCTGCAGCAAACCAAGGTAAGGGGAAAAACCACACATTAATTTTAGCTTTTCTAAAAGGGGAGTTCTAACATACTCCTTGTGTGTCAAAGGATTTTATTTCATGTATTTAAACCCTAAACATTCAGAGCAGCTTTTATTAAAATTAGTCAAAAGCCTAACTCACTTAAATGGGAGCATCATCAAGACTTTAATGTGTTTGGAAGCTGTTACATCTTTATTATGGACAATTTAGGCTCATGGAACCCATTCTCAGCCTCTCTAAAGTTGCACTGATTGCATTTTCTTTCTTACAGCTGCTCACTCCAGAGGAACCAAATAGCAACCCAGCAGCTTTTTTAAAATGTTCTCTAATTATTATTGTTAGCCATAAATGTGTTTCCAGTTTCAGTGTATAAATAGCAAACTGATTATTTACAGCACTTGCTCCTGTTGAGAACTAGTATATCTGTCAGAGAGATAAAACAAATAACTAGGCTATAATTTGTAATAATAAACCCTGCACATCACTTTCTTTTTTCTCTAGGAAAAAAAAAAGGTACAGTTGTACAGTTTCTGCACTTCTACCATTTTCTATGGAAAAAAAAAAAAAAAGGTATTTTAAAATAGCATAGGCTATTCCCTGACAGTCACATGCAAAGGATTGTTGTGTTTGTGCACTGTGTGAGCTGGGCTGTGCATTTCCAGAGCATTTCCCATTGTGGGACACAGATTTCACTTTACTGGACCTGAAATGACACAAAATGCTCAGGACATTACTTCAGCTAATGCAAATCAGACCAGCACAAAGATCAATGGAATGACACCTCTGTCCCCTGGTTTTGGATCCTGCCAAGCAATCCATGCTTCTGCTGTCCAGGATGGAGGGATGAGCTGCTGTGCCTTGTGATGGATAACACAAACTGCCCCTGGGGCTTGGGCAGTGCTAGAGGCCATTTCAAACATGATATTTTCTCACTCTTTCTGCTTAAGTGATGGGCAGAACAGAGCATTTCTACAGTGCTCAGTAGAAGAACTCCTCACTGCAGGACACATGATCCATCACAGCAGCACCTTACACACCCAGTGACTCATTCCTAGACAGCAGCTACCCCTGCCAGGGTTCACACACAGCACTGAAGTGTCATTAGGTATTCTTGGCTGATCATCTTTCTCTCTCTTTGCTTTTCCTCTCCCTTTCATTTTCTCCCTGCTGAGGCCCACGGAGGTTTGATTTAGAATTCATTCCTCCTCCCAGGTCATCCATACACAGGAAGATTATGACCACAAGGAAAGCACTCTGAAATGTTTATGATAACAACTTAACAAGCAAAAGCTGCACAGTTGTGGCAATTTTGAATGTTTTCTCTGTCCCTTTTCCCCCATCCATGGCATTAGATAGAAAAAAAGAAAACATTTCCTGTCTTCTCAGAAAAGATATTTAATTTTAGACTTAAAAACTAATCAGATAGGACAATGTCAACAGCTAGTCAAGGGCAACTCTGTGTGCTGTGTTTGAGCTCAGCTGTGCCCTTCCTTGATGAGAGAGGCAATCAGGTGCAGCAATGAGGCTTTATCAGAGCTAGCTGAACTTACAGCACAGGACAATGTTTTGGCTTGGTCACCCATAATCTAAACATCTCCAAAACACTTTCAGACTGTCAGCATCCACCAGCAACAGAAATCTCATATTTTAGGACTCTCATGGCTTACTATTGCAGGCTGACTCCAGATTGCTGGGTAGGCAGAGGTGGCCATGCTGGAGGAACCTTAACCACAGGTGGAAGTTTTCCCTTCTGTTTCCTCCAAAGATTTTCATTGTGTCTGCAAATAAAAAAAAAAATCAAGATTTCAGTGATATTCTGTGCACTGCAGATGACAGACTGTGTATGTGAACAGCTACAAGTATTGCTCATGATGCTGATCTCCTGACAATTGTGTACATGCTGCAGGTCTTACAGAACCTTGTCTTACAGAATTTCAGCAGGAGGAATTTTTTAAGTAGGATTAGACATAGAAGAGTCTTTTTGCTTCAGCCAGTGGAGCATAGCAATAAATGTGTCCAAAAAAGAGAATCACACTATAATTTAACAGCAAAATCCAACCATTTTTGCTCCTCAAATTGCAGCTCCATTTTCTTTGGCAACCATGCAATCCAATTTATAACTTCAGAGCTCTAAGGTATTTTCTGTTATCCCATATTTACACAAAAGGTGTGTAAAAAGCCATGAGGCATCAGTAACAGTCATAATCAAAGCTTCCAGTTGCTTTCATTCAGCAGTGACATAAAATCACTTTCTGTCAGAACATCAAAGCATTGCCATGTAAAGCATCATGTTAGAAAGACTTATTGGCACTAATACTGGTGCTTGACTACCCCAGCCCTGTGCAGTTCTTTTCATCTCCCATCCACTCTCAAATACTTCCCCCAACACACACAGATACACACCACATAAACATAATGGACCTACTAAAAATAGAACCATCCATAAAGGTTAAAATCAATCAACATCTTGCTGATTGGGAATGCTCTTCATGAAAGGAAGCCAATCTGTCACAATATGCAAGGAAAGAGGTCAGGATTTCAGTTTTTCCCCAGAAAATGGTATGATACTCACAAGCAGCAATGACCTGTGGATTGGTTTTGCTAACACAGAAGTAGCAATCATATGAAGAAAATGCTCCATGACAGAGATGGATTTTTTCCAAATCTGTAGAAAACTAAAAACCTGATGCACTTCAGTATGTCTCTGATGGCAATGCAGCTTTCAGAATTAATCCAACATAGCACAAACAGGTAAATTACACTGAAGAAATAGATTCTTCTTGGAATACAGTGATCAAGAGGCAACTCCACCTGAGAAAAGTGGGGCAATGTATATTAAATTTGCCATATGTCAGATGGCTTCTTGAGGAATGTTTAACTGGTCATATTTGAGATGTTGCCCCAGGTTACCTAAATAACTCAAGAAGGTGATCTTTTCCCCAAACTTGTGGCTAAAAAAAAAAAAATTAAAAAAAAAAATCACAAAGTAGTATAAAAATTAGCATGGGAGGAACATTTATAAAAGGTTTCTCTTCTAAATCTACAAAACTACAAGTGCTGATGCACCTCAAAATTAGGAATTGAAGCAGCAGGAGACCTAAGATATATTTCATTTCATATGATCAAACACATACAGTGCATGCCTGAGAGTCTGATTTGAATAAAAATAACTGACTTCCATCTGAATGTTTTGTGATTTCCACAGATATGAAAAACATTGCTTTAAAAGGCACTGGACACTAGGTTTCACACAGCATTAGAAAACTCACTGAAAACTCACTGTTAACCTTCAAGAAAATGTTCCCTAGCCAACAGAATAACATGTTTGTATTATGTAGGTATAAAAGACAAAATAATGGGCATGTAGAAATAAACTACAGAGTACTTAAGCCACAGGTAAAATTTTCAAAGCATTGATAGTGTATAGCCTTGAAGTGCTGAGCCATCAGCCTTTCCCCTTTTGAAAAGGGCTGGAGAGCTTCTAGGAAACACCAGGAATGCTATTTCTTTTCTACAAGTTGTACAAAACAGCCTTCCAGATTTGAAGCCCCATGTATCATCAGTGAGGTCCTGAGTTTCAGCCAGAACACACAACTTTGTGAGCTGAGGTGCTCAAACAAGGGTCAGGGACATGTTTGTACCTGTGATCTGAAATAATGCCTTGTTTTTCCACAACACAAAATACCCGGAGTGAAATGAAGTGTCAAGAAAACCAGGAGGTGCTGATGGTAAAAAGTGCACTTTGCTGCAACTCACTTTCAGTGTAAAATTGGGGGAAAACTGGCATGGATGGGTTAATCCCTGGATTGTCCAATCCACGTGCACATCCTCCCTCTAGTGGCACAGGGAACAAACAGTCACTGCCCTGCAGCCAGCTAACAGGAATTTTGGGACTCATGAGGATATCGTTCTGTGCCTGCACAATTCCAGAGCTCTCCAGAGTGCCTCTTATCCAAAAGAGCCCAAACTTCCAACATCTTTCCTAAGCCACAGCTGAGCACATAACTCTGTAAGTAACCACCTCTGGTAATAGAGGATGTGCCACAGAACCCACAATATGTAAAAAAGTCGTGGGAAATTAGAAATAATTGCTGCTTCTTAAAAATGGTACTTCTGCCACCTAAATGTTTATTATTTTCATAACAGGTTCTGCCAGCTCACAGAAATGTGATCTTCTACAGTTATCTTGCACTTCAGAGAAAATATTCTTGAGTTAACACATTACCTTCTTGCTCACTTCTTTTGGGACTGGAAAAAAGATCAATCATCTTCAGGAACTTGAAAAAATTCAAGTATTTACATTTTCTTAAACACTCCCAAATGAAAGTATGCTAAAATACTTCATTCTAATATCTCTGCCATTTGTTCAGCTGTTAGCAAATACATTGTCATGTAAAAGTACTGAGACCACGTGCTAGCAGGTACCAAATGTACAAACAGACCACTGAAAAATAAATACAGCCTCTTAATAATGAAATCTATTTTACATCTGCTATTTTCATTTGCAACACTATCTACAAATGAGTCTGGCCTATAATTCAGCAAAGTTAGGAAACAGAAAGTCTAGAGAATTTTTCTCCCTTATTTTTGTGAACTGGATTAATGTTGACACTTAACAGCATGATTTGCTAAGATAAGATTAGTCAAAACTGGAATGCAAAAGTACTATGAAACAATTTTAAATTGTACTACTCTAGTAAATTAACAATATTAATAAGTTTTAGTCTTTGATGAAAGTGTAATTTAGCCAAATTGTACATGGGCCATTTCACACTTAGTAACCCAAACTTTTTTGGCAAACCCAAACTACAGTTAACCTGAAAAGAAAAGGCATGGGTAGCTATTAAACCATTTTAAGTAGTAAAGAGGGTTTTTCCCTAGCTTCAGCTGATTCCTCCTTTCTGCCTTGTGTATCTTTTCAGAGTTCACTCATACTTTCAATTATTTTGTCAGTCCCAATGTGCAAACAGCTTTGTTGCTGATTTAAGACAAAGAGCAGAGTGTTACTAAATTACACTCAGATCCAGTATCCAGGTACACAGTGGCAGAAGTGGAGTACAAACAGAAACAACCAGTTGGGATGCAAACAGGGTGATCAGAAGGTCAAGATGAGGATGCATCTAAGATGACAGGCATGGGTTTGAATTATTTATGCTAGATATGAATGCTTAAGTGTATCAGGATCACTCACTTTTCAACTGCTAGTGTGTCATACTTTCCGAGACAAGAAATCATTTGGACACAGTAAGATCCAGGGAAAATAAGAATTTGCAATGTGTACCTGTGAAGTCACACTTTTTAAGAATTTGCAGGCAATTTTTGCTGTATGTCAAACAGTACCCCTAATGTTAATTCCCACTGAGGGAATTAACATGCATAGGCTGAAAATCACTGGTGTCCCAAAAGCATCTGCTTGGAGCTGTTCCCAAGGACCTCTCAGCTAAGAAAGAAGATGGTTTTGTCAGAGTATTGCAATGTCCATCAAGAATTTTTCTGGGTTCATTGTTGGGTTTTGTTAATTGTTTGGTTTGGGGTTTTTTTTTCCTAGAAGGTTTCCATACCCATCCTAAAACAAACCAGGAATAAACAAACCAACAACAAAAGTAAATCCATCTCCATTCCTGAGACATCAGCAGACACTGGACATCCTGTTCTGTCACACTTTTCCCACCACTTCTCTGTGTCCTTGATCAGTGACGTGTATTTTACTGCCAGTTAAAATAAAGATTTAGAGTTACTCTTCTTGTTTCAAGAACAGCATATTCTGGAATGATTTTTAGCTATAAATACATTTTTGAAAAATTCACATGCACCTTAGTTGTCCTGATCTCTCTGGAAGTTAAATTTCCCTTTTCTATTTAATGAGCTTTCTAGCACTCAGAAACTGACTCAATTGCAAGTTGCTGCAGTGGAAATGTTTGGCTGGTTCATTTTGGCTTCTCAAGATTAGCTGTTTCTACCCTGCAGCCCCAAGAATATTCACAATAGTTACAAAAACTACAGTGCTCATGAATCACTTAAAAATGAATACAATATGGGACTGTGCTTGCCAAGAAATATTTAAGAGATGCATTTTAACTAAAAACAACTTTCATTTTGCTTTTCTCAGTCTTTGTAAAGTCCTTCCTTCTAGAAAAGCAAATGATGTCATTTTGCATTTTCAAACACTAAAGATTACATTTTGGGCTTTCCTCTCAATTTAAAAGTTTCTAAATCCTCGAAAAATCCATTACACTTAATTAAACTGCTCTTCTTCAATATATTTGTCTTTCCCTTGTTTGCATTGTGAGGACTGAGTTTGTGAATCATTTCCCTAAAATTTAATTTAAATCCCTTAAAATTAATTTAAAGAACTACACTATGCATTCCATCTTGAAATAATACTGCATGTTTTATAATCAGATTGCTGTGTGCTCATTCTTTTACAATATAGTTTAAGATGATTTTCACTCCCTTTCTTCTACAATTGAGAACAGAGGATGGCTTATTACACAGCTCAGTGACTCAGATAAAGCAGTGATGGAGCAGAGCAATCTGGCTGCATTTCTTGCTGTGTCAGATTTCAAATTTCTCATGTTATTCTCAATGCTGTCTTCTTATTCTGCAACAGCCCCAACTACTGCTCTTAATTGTATGTGAGTGATTTCCATTCCATAAAGCAGATAGCTCCCCCTGCCATTTACTGGGCTGTGACTATCTGCAAGTATGAAGAACTCTGACTCTCTCCCTTTGCATAGAAAAGCCCTTCAGTTCTCACCCTGCACTCCCAGTCTCATTTATCTTATTCCCTCAGCATACTGTGAATCTTAGCCTGCAAGTACCTTGCAAAAAGGATTGACACTGCAATTAATATAATGCTGTTTTGATCCCTGATTTAAGTATTAGTGGCATTTCGATGGAGAAAAGTAGTAGTGACAGTCAATCAAGACTTTTTTTTAAGAGTCTTGAAGTTAAAATATACCTAAACAGGTATTGTTACAAACAGAGTGCCTTGTGGTTTATTTACAGCATGTAAATTCCTTGTTACATTGCATCCAGAAAACATGTATTTTTAGAAATAACAGAGTGGTTTGGAGGCATATAATAACCAGTATTTTTCTACAGTCAATTACCTGTTGCAAGACTGTAACAGAATTGCAGTGACATTACAAAAGCTTTACCAAATCAATTCTTTAAGTGACTTCATCACAAAACAGCAAGCAATCAGGGCCTACTCATTTCCTACAGCTTTTTCTCAGAATTCAACATCTGAATCTAATTACCTAAAACCAGATCACTTGATAGCTATATTGCTACCTTCCCATTCAACACTTGCCTTCAGTTCTTTTTAAGGACAAATTTTCCAAGTGAGCTTGATGTGGGCTCAGGTACAGGAAAATGTGCTGTGAAGAGCATAAAAAATGAAGCAGCACACTCACAAAATAATTTCTTAAGTTACCTGTTTTTTAATCCCTCTCCATTTCTGAGAAGTTGAAACAACTTTTGCATTTTTGTCCTTTCCAACGGTGGTGTTTGAAAAGTACTCAAACATTTTAGCAATGGAGGCTGTACAACAACTCCAAATAGGTTTAAAATGCTTAATAAGGACAGGACTCTGAACAAACAGATCTCCTTGCAGTGACAAACTACAAGGCAGAAACATGTCCTGCTGCAGCAGGTTTGTAAGGAAGAATGTTGTTAATTTATATATTCACAACTCCTTTTAACACAAAATCCCCAAAAGTATATACATATAAAAATGTTAAGCATAATGTACTGAACATAATGCAGGTAATTTTATAATTTTATAAAACAGAAAATCCACTAAGATGAAAATAACTAAACCACACTCTGAGTGATTTAGGTCAAGTAGAGCAAATATTCATGAGAACATATGGACACTGAAACTGAGTGGTAATATGGATGGTGTTAGCTGCTGCCTTCCCAAAAGATCTTCTGAGAAAGCTGCTCAGGCAAGTCCAGTCACTCAACCCACACTCACCACAGATAGATCAGCCAGGAAGGACAGAAAGGGTCTCTGTGCAGAGCTCCAGAGAGGTTTACTGCAGTCACACCAAAGGATTCCAGGGACAAAGACAAGCACAGGGTCAGGAGCCAGGGTAGCTCAAGGGCAGGCAAAGGGCAGGGAGCCATGAGGAAAGGGCAGATGAACAAAATGCTGCAGGGCACCAGGGGAGAAGCCCCTTCCCACTCACCCTGAGGAGTGAGACATTCTCAAAGCCTCTGGTAAATTCTTCCAGGGAAATACCCTAGAAGTTTCCCTTACAGGGAAGGCCTCCACAGCACACAGCACTAAATTGCTATAATTTCTCTTTCACTGGTTCACATAGTAATTTTTTTTTAATTACAATGAGAATTTGTCAATAAATTCAAGACAGCAAGAACACAATGAATTGCTTCTTCCAGTAGAGACTCCAGGTGAGTTAACTGGCAGTTTAATACACATCTCATTCACTTAACATTACCACCAGTAGGTCTTACATTCTTTTTTCATTTCACTCCTTGCCTGTTCCTTCTCCTCCCTGAAAGCTCATTCTCCTGGAAGCAAAATAACAGAGGTTCTTATATAAAGTGTAAAGTAATCCATGCAGGAGATTAAAAGCACTTTACTCAGCAGATTTATGTGATTGAGCTGGTGGCATGGGGGCATGTGGCAGCAGCTGAAGGTAATCACCTTCTTTCCCAATTATCATCAGCTGTAAACAAACCAGTTAGTAAAGACAATACTCAGCTACTTATGGGACCTCAGGTATCTGAAAGAATGGCATGGATCTTCTGATATTTGGGGCTATCTCCATCTCCTGTTGTTACCCAGAACATCCTGTGAAACATCCCTGTCCAGTCAGAGGTTACCTGCAGAAAGCTGGTGAGATGAGGCAAAGCTCAGAAGGCCATGTGCACGTGGTGGTGCTGCTCAGCTCCAGACAGGGAACTCTTAGGTCTTCCTGGAGCATTCAGCTGTGGAGGAAAACAGGCCTAGTAGTCTTGGAAATAACATGTTTTCAACAGAATCTGGGGTAATTAATATTAGCTAATACACAAGTGTCTTAGTGGCCTAAGAGAAGACATAGGGAAAGAGAAAAACTGATGTTTTATGGTGCCCCACCTGCTGTGTGTCATCCCCCTCCTTTTATCCTGCAGGTTTTAGTAAGGTAGAATTAACACTTTTATCTCTCAGTTTGAACACTTGGAAGAGTCAGCTGGGAATGGTTCTGGGCCACTTTGTGCCTTTGCTGAGAAGGGTTGGACCACATCATCCTTCACCTCCCCTTCCAACCTGGTATTCCATTATTCTGTGATCAATAACATTATTAGTGTCATGTTCAAAAGTACTAGAACATTTTTCTTCTCATCAGCTGCATATTTCATGTTCCTTGACCAACACACAAGGCACACTAGGGCAGAGAAAATAAACAATTATTTCAGACATGTTTATGTGCCAGCAGCTAGTAAGTGTTAGAGAAAAACTTGTATTAAATATATTGGAATGCTTTCCACTCACCATTTCTCAGTATCTTTCTATCCTGCAAACAGCCAAATGAAGGTTTTATTGTCTCATTTTTAACATGATTTGCACCAATAAAACATTTCACAAGGATGAAAAATGCCACTAGTGGCTGGGCTTCCTCAAAACACAAAGGAGTCAGCAGCACGTGTAGTACTTTTAAATTTCCTTGTGTCTGAATTCACATAAAAGCCTTCTCAGAAAATAAATCAGCAGTCCTACAGGAAAAAAAAAAAAATCTGCCTTTAGACAGACACCATTAGAGCTTTCTTCAGATACACAAAAATTTTTAAACCCTTATTATCTCCAAAATGTGTATTCTTCTACCTTTTAAAAGCTTATCATATATAAAAAGCTACACTAACCTTAACTGGGAAAGTATTCTTTCACTTTACTGAATGGTTTTTTCCCAAGAGCTGGGTAGAATAATAATAATACAAACATAATGCAGTAGATAAATTCCACAATTTTTTCTTTGCAAAAATATTTAAGTCTCGTTAAAGGTCAGAACAAGTAAAGCACTATTTGGTTTATAAGGGGTTTTGCTTTTTTTTTTTTTTCCTCTTCATGCCTGGGCACTGTAACCACCTAAGGCAAGAAAGTTTCAAAGAGAAAAGAGAAAAAGAAATAGTAGCTGCTCCTCTGTGGGGATGTGAAGTGGGAGTTGTGTTATTAAAAGCAGAGTTTATGTTCAAAAATACCAAAGAAATAACCAATCTGACTTTGAGATGTTCCACAGCAAAGTAAATATGCACACTATTGGTACTCCACTTATTCACATGGTCTAGAGAAATGCCAATAATAACCATACCTGCTGAAAAGCTAGATAACCCTAACTTAGTGAGATAATTATTTTTATATTATTTTTCTTTCTTTCTTTATTTTTTTTCATGTTTGAACAACAGGAGTGGAGCTCAAAAGATTTTTCATAATAAACATCAATAAGAAAGAAGATTCAGCGTTTCAGACTGAGGGACACCTCAGCTCTGTTTTTCTCCTGCAAATGACAGAGGAGTTCTTTGCTCCAGGGGCTGCAGCAGAGGACCCTTTGTCCCTGCTCACAACATTGGTGCTGTTTAATCCAGCCTAGGAGACCTTGTGAGGAGCCTGAGCCAGAGCTGAGCAAGTTTGAGGATGAAAATTGCTTTCCATGGATTCTGTATCAGTCCCTAGAGGTACAAATGTCAGCCAGCTGCTCCTGGAAATCGTGAATTGGTGAAAGCAGAGCAAAGGGAAGGGACAGGGAAAGGGAGGCTGAGATTGAGCCAGGCTGGGCAGGCTCTGGAAGATCCTTGCTCTGGGCTTCAGCCTGGCATCTCCAAAAAATCAAGGGAAAAAAAGTAATGCATATCTTTCCAAATTGTGAGCCCCAAATGCCTTGGGTCACATTGCCCCACTCAATGAACACCTTTGGCAGGTACCTGCAATGCTCTGTACCTCTCAGAATCTCTGCTGCTCAGAGTGACCCCAAAATGGGTTAGAAAGTCTCTTTTCCCAGCCCAGCCATTGAAGGAGTCTGAGCTCTCCTATTCTTGTTCTCAAGGTTTTTTATTGTTTCTTATCTATAAAATTCTTTCTCTGACCCGCCGAGGTCTGTCCAGCAGGTCAGGTTGAGGCACTCTGCCTGCCCCTGGGGCAGTGCTATCTTTTTATACTAAAAACTACGTGTACAATATTTACAACTACTTTCCAATACCTATCACCTATGTTAGACTGTGAGCTTCTACTCTAAACCAATCTAAAAGTGCCAACATCCCAGCAGAAGATGGAGGCCAAGAAGAAGAAGGAGAAAGACAGGACATGCCCGGATTCCTCCATCTTGCCTCCTGAACCCCCATTCCAAAAACCCCAAAAATCTGTGATAAAATCACTATCATTCTACTTAAACTCTTTTGACTTTTGATTCTTCATCTAAAGTTTTGTAATTGTTTTTCCATGGGTCAAGATCAAAGGCACAGGGTCTTGGGCTCTGTGCCAAGGTCTCTGGGCCCCCTGGCAGGGTCTCCAGTCGTCCAGGGCAGCCAGAGGAATTTCCTGGGTTCTGACATGAACTCATTCCATACTTGTGGGCTTGGAGAATGGCTCCCACCTGTGCCACAAGATGGGATGATGGTGATGCTCCAACAGCCCAAACTTGCACTGGGAACATCTGGCAGTAACTCACAAAAGGTGCATGGAGGAAACAAACCTTCCACCCTGATGGCTTTAGTAGGGTACACATCACCACAGAAGCTGTAACCAACACTGGATTGCTCCAATAAACATTACAGGATGTGGGTGAAGCCTCTCATTTACTGAAGATACTCTATTAAATCACTTTTTTGTGATTACCTGCACAGATGCAATTTGAAATATTATAAAAATATTTACCTATTTCAGCTAATTTCTCATAGTCAACCTGAGACATGTTTCCCCTTAGGAACAAGTCTATGCAAACCTTGCAAACAGATTCTTGAGGGACTAAATGATCCTTGGGTCAGCCCTACAAAAATGTTTACATTTTTCAGGAATTTAAGGACTTTGAGAAGCTTTCAAGGACCTGTGAATTTGTACTTTCAGAACAAACAAAGCCAACCTTCAATATATATCTGAGCTTCATGGACTTCATCCCAACCATTTCCAAAAGCTCTTACAGGGAAATGGGCTTTGCCTTCCTTCTGAATTACCTATTTTACAGCAAGCCTTTCCAGTCTGTTGGATTTAAACCATAAATGCAAACATAAGTCCCAAAAATTAGGCTATATCATTGACACTGGAATGGCAATGATGGCACTAGAATGCTCGTCAGATGATGTGAGCAATGAAGGTCTCAATGGATTTAATTGCAACAGCTTGGGAAAAAAAACCAAACAGAAAGCACTGCTTCTTCCAGCAGGACCCATCCTTATTGCACAGGCTGCAGTATTTGTATGTTTCTGTTATGGGAAAGTTTGAAGAAAGTCTTGGGAGCAGGCAGGAGGAAAGACAAAACCAGGCACACCACCAAGCACTCGTTAGAGCAGAGTTTCTGCCCTCATGGCCATCCACTCAAACATGCCACCTCCCAGCCTCTGGAAAGTAAATAAAGAACACTCACACATGGTTGTAGTCATTCCCCTGGTATGCACTTTTACCAACAGAAAAGAAGTTTATCAAAGTCAAGATGAAGAGTGACAGGCCTGAGCCATGATTTTACACTGGTAACAAGGCCCTTATTTTGTAAAGCTTTACCTATACACAAAAAATTTATAGAAGAAGGAAAAAAGCCATCACCTTCAGTCCCTGCTTGAAGGAAAAAAAATTAAATACAATCCTTCAATATACAGCATGGGACAAAATACAATTTCTCCTTCAGAATTGCTAATGCTATAGCTAGAAGTAGTGGCTCAGTCTAGAGAGAGCAGAGTTAAAAATCTGAAATCAGGTTTCCCCTGAGCTGAAAAACATCTTGAACATTTTGAACATTTTGAGCAGCCAAGTTACTGTACTAGAGAGAGCAACTTTGATAGGTTTAAAACATTTACAAATGTTCAACACAAAAAGTTGCTATGAAGCTAGAAATTATTTACATGGAACCAAAGAATAAGGGAAGTGCAGAAGAAGCCATCTGCCTGGTTTTCAGCTTATTGCTCCCTTGGAGCAACAATTTGAAAGTTTCCAGTTAGGAGGCAAAATTAGAAACTGATTTCCTGTGGACTGCAGCATTCTCTGTCCCTAAGACTTAACACAATCTCCTTAACAGTGTTCCATGTCACATATCACTGTTCCTAGTAAAGTGATTTAGTGCCTTCCCCAGCCCCACCCTACCCGAAAGGAAATTGAAGGGAAAAAAAAAAAAAAAAGTCCAAAAAAGACCCAAACTACAAGCCTTTAATTAATAGTAGAAATTTGGAAGTATTTTACAAAATATCAGAGACTGTATTCCTCCTGAGGCAAGGTTCTTACTCACTGACATCCCTAAAGGATTATTGCTTCAGCAGAAACAGGGCAGGCACACACAGAGCTGCCTGCTAATGAACTCCCATCCACAGAGACTCCAAAGGCAAGAGATTCCTCCAGCATTTGTCAAGGCACAGGCATTGTTAATGCCAATTCTTTTTGTTCACTCAGCTGTCAGATATGCTCTTCATCAAATGTAAATACTGTGGTTTCCCTTCCTTTTTTCCCCCAATGTTCTCGCCTTTCATTGATATTCTTTGTTACTTTTAAACAGCTTGACACAGCTCAACAGTGTAACATCAGTTTGCAATTTACATTTTGATAGGACAAGAGTTTTGTGTAAAGCCAGAATCTGCTAAGGGTTATCAGATACAAAACCAGGCAAAGGGCTTTCAGGAGATCCTTTTATTATTTATAATACTGCAAGAAATTTGCTGTGGAATCTATAAACACAGCAACACATGAGCTGAGTGCATAATGTACTTGTGAAAAATGTTTTGGAAACATTCTCCTTGTCTTCCCCTAGGTTGTCTGCCCCCAACACTATTTTTCCTCAGTGTTTTTCCTACCCAATGTCTACCAAGCCCCAAGTCTGAATTTCTCACTATGAGTTGGTTTCAGCTATTTGGCATAGTTTCTTTTCATATTCTTTACTGGCAATGAATTGGTGAAAATCAGCAAATAGATGCTGAGACTGACAGGGAGAGCACACACAGGGCTCTGGTTCTTTGGGTGCCTCTGCTGAAATAATTCGTCAACTTAATAAAAAAAAACCAAAACAAGGAATTTGAATGCTGATGCCACACATGTTGCTAAGTTGATGTTTAAAATTAAAGGATTATTACTTTGAAAAGTTCACTGCCTGCTTAATTGTTGAGGTTTCTGATTCTTCCTTTCCCTTTCTCTCAGGGAATCTTCCCCCACACGTGTTGCTAGGAGACAATAAGCAGGTACTTAAGAGAGACAAAAGAATTGCCACAGCTGAGGGGAGAAAAATATTTAAAACTATTCCTGCAACCATTTAGCATTTATTGTGTGCATAAAATGTAACACTGTTTGTGTTCTTACATGTTACATAGACACCTCTGTTCTTTCAGAATTAATAAAAACAGTAAAAAATTCATAATTGCTAAAACTGCCAGTTCACCATACAAAAGAACACTGTGCTATGTAGTATTACTACTCTGTTGCAGAAATAATACAAGAACTTTCCTGGTTTTAGGGCCAACATGAAAAAACATTATGTTAAAATGAAAGAGAGAAACGTAGAAACTAAATTCATATGTCAATTGGCATTCTGATGTCAATTTGGATTGAATTCACATTCAATCCAAATACTTTACTCTTTCTATATCACATTAGTTTAGAGGTTTTTGAACCTCTTTTCACAGAATGATCAGAGAAGGAGCACACTGAAATGTTAATTCCTCAATGAACTGAGACACAGCCTTGAAAATCAGATTGAAGGAAGACTGTCTCCCTGACAAGAGCATCTGTACTCCAGCCTACCAAATTCTACACTGATCCAACAGTGCTGGTTTCTCTGAGAGCAATTTTCTACTGGGCTCATCCATTCCATTTCAGTTTGGAAAACAGGTGAGCAGTGTTCACTCAGTGATGGTTTATACTGTCCTGCACTTGGAAGCACAAGTTCATGCAGTTGGGTCTTTTCAGTGTTTGCTCCAGGATCATAGAATCACAGACTGGTGTGGCTTGGAAGGGATCTTAAAAATCATCTCATCCCACCCCCTGCCATGGGCAGGGGACACCCTCCACTAGAGCAGGTTGTTCCAAGCCCTGGCCTTGGACACTGCGAGGGATGGGGCAGCCACAGCTTCTGTTTGCAAGAGCCTCACCACCCCCACAGAGAGGAACTCATCACCAATACCTAACCTAATTTCTTCCTCATATCCCATCCACTTCTGCCCTCTGTCAGTTTGCAGGTTGCCATGATGACACTCACCTGATGTAACATTTTTCTACAGCTATACCACACATCCAACCTCAGAGGGCATTGCACCTTTATAGAGCTTGTGGTCACAGCTGCAGAACTGGAGCAGGTAAGGAAACCTTAAACCTCAACTCCCCATCACCAGTTTTCCTCTGCTGGAAAACCTGTGACACACTGTCATTTCACTGACAACAAAATATGTCAGCATAATCTCTTCCCTTACGCCCTGCCATACCTTTTCTGCTGGAAGGAGTCAAAAAGCCTATTCATGAGAAAGAATTAAGCATGTCACAGTGAAATAAAGAGTGTTTCCCTACTGCAGATAAATAAATACCTGCATGTATCAGCCATTCCCAGTTCTGAAAGCACTAAAGTACAAGGGACTATTTCTAGTCATAACTGGCAAAGAGATTTTGGAAATACTTTTTTGTTGTCTGAAACAGTAGAGATATTTTCTTATCACATACACTTGTTCATCTGGCACAGTACAAGCACATGAGGTAAAAAAAAAGTGCCTAATGTATAACCAGTTGACAGAAAGCCTTATGTAAGCTTGCTCTATCATTAGGACAAAATTACCTGGACAAGTAGTTGCAATAAAAACACTACACCATTTTTTTGGATTCAGCATAACTGGTCACTGACTAAACAAAAATTACTATATTGTTACCATAATAAACACTAATGATCAGTCATCTATGGAACTTGCTCTCCAAATTAGTACTGCAGTGCACACTAATGTGGCAGAATTACATTGGGCTGAACTCTTGTTTAACTAGCTTCCATCTCAAGGGATTACATACTTTCAGTTGCAGAAAAGTACATTTTTAAGATTGGGGGTTTTAATTAAATTCCTCTGACAAGACACTGGACAAAGATGTGGTGTATTGTGTTAAAAAGGGTTCTTTTAATTGCATAATTATTCACTGGGGATTCCTCTGGGTGGAATAAATGAGGGCTTTTAAAATAAATTCCTGTTCTTGTATTTATGCAACACAGGTCAATGTTTCTAATCCTTGCCAAAATACCCAGGCTTACCATCATCCCTTTCACCTCCAAGCTGCACAAAACAAAACAAAACAGTTTTGTAAAGTACCAGAGTTCCAGAGCCATTCTATATGGTGATCATATAGCCCGTGTTTAGCCACAAATCCCAATTCAAAATCAGTGATGACAACAACACCTGTCATCCCTCTGTCTCTTCATTTGCACTAGACTGTTTCTGAACCAGGGCACTGAAGACCCAGCTAGCTGTTGGATTGCCCAAACCAATTATTTCTCCATTAAGTCACAAGCATTAAGATTAAATATTTGCAAGCTGGATAGTTTGTTCTGTTATGATAACTAAATGTCATGCTGTAAGGCATGCAAGTGTTTTACTACAAGTTCAATGCACAGTGGCCATTGAGCTGACATGGCAGTCAGTGTTTCACATAACTCAGTCATTGTTCTGCTGGTGTCAAGGAGCTCAGGACAAGTTTGTGTCTTCAATACCAGCCATACAATGCAGCAGCAACAACAGCTGCCTTGACTGGAACCCTGAAAGCAAATCCTTACATAATGCAGTCCTCCTCAATTTTCCCCTCTGTTCACATCAGTACATCCCACCCTCAGAACCTTGATATTTCAAATCACACCCCCCACTAGATTTTTATAGATGCTTTGAAATTACAACCAAAGAAAAATTCTAAAACAGGTTTATATTTCACAGAATCCCAGGATCCCAGAATCGCTTGGGTTGGGAGGGACATTAAAGCTCAACTCGTCCCACCCCTGCCACGGGCAGGGACACCTTCCACTAGACCAGGTTGCTCCAAACCCTGTCCAACACTTGAACACTTCCAGGGATGGGGCAGCCACAGCTTCTCTGGGCCACCTGTGCCAGGCCTCTCCACCCCCACAGGGAAGAACTTTTAACATCCAATCTCAACCTACTCTCTGTCAGGGTGAACACGTTCTCCCCTTGTCCTGTCACTCCAGGCCCTTCTAAATATTCTCTCTCTTTCTTGTTGCCTCCCTCAGGTACTGGAAGGCCACAGTTAGGTCATCCTGAAACTTCTCTTCTCCAGGCTGAACAAACCTAATTCCCTCAGTCTTTCCTCATGGGAGAAGTGCTCCATCCCTTGGATCAGCTTGGTGCCTCCTCCAGATTCACTCAGCAGCTCCATGTCCTTCCTCTGCTGGGAGCCCAGAACTGGAGGCCACTCTGCAGGTGGGGTTTCACAAGCAAGTGGCTTTCACAGCCTGGGACAGCTTCTGAAAATGGAAGTTCACCTGACATTGCAGAATTTCATTAGTAACATTGACCAAAACAGAGTAAGATTGAGATAAAGAATCCCACTAAACTCCTGACTTTTCTCATTGCCTTAATTGTTCTACATATTTAGAACATGTAAACACATGAAAAATTATGTATAGAGAAAACATAATAATTTTGTGCTTTTTTTCTGCCTCATGTGATAGATTTAAATACTGAACAGTAATAGGAAAGCCATGTAGAGTCTGAACAAAAGCACTTCAGTCTTGCCTATTCCTCATACAGCAGGTAATACATTCTTTCATAATAATTCAGTGCCTTCTTAAAATTAAGAACAGACTCATTAAATTTATATTCTGAATCTTCTCTAGTTCTTCTTAGCAATGTGTTAAAAGATCCCATGGAGCATTTCAAGATGGAGCACCCAATCCACTGGGTTCTCACCATGCACATTATCCTGTGTCACAGCTGGTCTGTGGCTGGACAATGAATTCACCTATAAATAAGAAACCCAGCCATAAACAGGCTCTATAAACAGTCCCTGGGTGAACAATGGTAGGATTCATTCAAACCTAACCAGGGACTTCACCCAGTCACCCTCCATCCTAGGCTGCAGATATCTCACTGATTTATGGTTTCCTTGAGCCAGGTCTCACAAGCTCTTGGAGATCTATATCACACCCAAGATAGCTCAGCTCCCTTAGAAGGCATAAAATCAGCAGGATGGCTTCTGTGGCAGTGTTGGAAACAGAAAAGTTTTAATAAAAGTTAAAATAACTAAACTCTTTACAGAGAAAACCTGAGCCAGGTGCAAGAGGTTCTTGCCCCTGGTCAAACACCTCACAAAAGCCATTGGTTCCTTTGTTCTTCTTCTAGTAAACTGCTTAGGTGGGACTTTTTGCTTCTGTCCAATTGGCTATCCTTAAGTTTGAGGTGAAGCCCCCCCAAGTCTTATGAGGTGTCTTCTTTGCTAATTGATGAAAGAAAGTTCTGGGCTTTTTTCCTTTTTAAGGAGACAAGGGAATTTTGTCACTCCATCAACAGGGGGCACATCCCTGTACTGGGTGGTGTTAAAGCCAGACCAATCATGGTTTAAACCAAGGTGTTTCAAACCCCTCTATAGGCAAGACCTCCACACTAAACCATTGCTGCCATGTGGATTTCTAAGAGTTTGTGTCATTTGTATGTCTCCAACAAACAACCCCCACTGTAACAATCGTGCATTTATAGACCTCACTTTGCTTTTCTTTATTAAATTGCATGTAGCTTCTCCTTCTGCAGACTCATCCAGTTCTTTCCATGAGGCATTCCAATCCTTTTCTGTTGTAACAGCAGGTCCTAAGTTTATGTTGTCAGCAAATTTAAATTAGCTCACACATATTTTTTGCCAAGGTCACTAATAAAATTTTAACCAAGATTAGTTCTGAGACTGGTCCCTATGGAACCACATTAGTAACCTCCTTCCCCCAAAACTCTTCCTTTCAGCACATGCTATTGACCTCACTTTTCATTTCTTACATTCATCCACATCTCTCCATCTTAATTAATATTTTCTTGCATGGCAACCTCTCAATTGTTTTATTGAAGTCCAGATAGATTTCATCTACTGTATTTACATTGTCTAAGAGAATGATTTATCAGACTTTATCATACTGGCTTAGTCTGGTATATTCTATCTTTGTGGAAGTACTGCTGCATTTTAACTAGGTTTTCATGTATTTCCACATCTTTAATTAGCTTTCCTTCAGCGTTTGTTCCAAAGCTTTGTGTACTAATGAGGTCAGACAAAGAGCCTGTAGCTGTTTGGATCAGTCCATTTTCTCACTACATACAAGTCCCCCACAAAATCCCTACACTTTTCAGTTTCCTGTGCCACTGTGGCCACTAGGTCTGACCCGAAATGAAGGCCCAGCATACCTGTGGTTTATTTTACACTAACCCCTCAGGCCCAAAAAGCCAAATGTGTGGTTTTGGTTTCAAAGTCTACCTCACAGGTTTCTCCTGCAAAAATACACATAGCCTGATTCCCAGATTCCCTTACAACCACACCTTTGGGATTTTATGTATGCAGCCTGAATGCTCTGGCCTTGCATTTGTTTTCCATTTTAAATGCATTTCTTTATGCTTTCATTTTTATTGTATTAACACTTTGCAACTTAAGAAGAGCAACTGAAGAATGCTAGTTCTTCTCTCCTCCTCATGAATATCTCCAGTGAATGGACTTAGAATGAATCTCATTGATTCAAAACATTTTGCTCATCTTCAGTTGCAGCCAACTGCCACCTCAAAACAAAAAGTAGATGTGAAGTTCATGGCTAAATACAGAACCCAGAGAGTGCTTTTTTCTCTAACATTAGTTTGGTCTTTAAAGAGATTTTTTTTCCATGGACTTTTCCACTTCCTTAATTATCTCCCAAATGATATGAGACTCCAGGCTGTCTACTTTCAGATGGAGAAGACCATGGTGAGAGTGACATTTAATTTCTCAGAGCAATAGCACAAATGGGAGGGGTGGGGAGGCAAGTCCAGATTTTTTGCTGGACCAATGCCCTTCTACAATCTTCAGGCAGCATCAAACTTTCCCCTTTGCACCTCATCCCCTCTGCATCTATTTGTATATCTGAGTAAACAGCTTGTTTAGAGGTGGCTTTATGAGAACCCCATACTGTGGCAGTGACCTCAGTTTGTAAAAGGAGATTCTCTAAAAATTTGGGAGAGGAAGCTCCTGGTCTCATTCAGATCAGGGCAGAGATGGCTCCAAGGACCACAGGATGGTTGCTGGAAGACCTCAGGGCCAACCCAGCTGTTCATCTCAATGAACACAATGCCTGTGCAAGATGTGTGATGTGGGATATGGGGTAATAATTATTAGAGTCGTTATAGATGGGTAATGAGATGATTGGTTCTTGCAATTAGGGGATGAATATTGTGTGGGAAAAAAAAAGAAAGGACATTATTAGTATCAGAACAGAACAGAGAACAAAATTTCCCAGATCAGTTTCCAATGCAGATACAACAGCAAACAGTAGAATCAGCACAAATGGCTGTAGATTTTTATTAATTGGTTAACAGCTCCAATAACATAGTTGCCTACACATAAGAGTTATGTAAATAGAGCTCAGTCACCATATGGAACTTGAACAAGATGATAATGGGCAACAAAGTGAGAACAATCTCCTTCATTTTCCATATGGCTTCTGTTGACTTCTGTCTATTTCGCTGAAACTTCTCTGTACACTATTATGGAATGATGTGTTTGGCTTTTCAAAATGATGTATTTAATTAGGAGTCCAAGTTTACACCAATGTCCCAGAAGGTTTATAAAGAGAACTCAAACTGGATTTTCTTAATGTGGTTTTTTATTTCTACATCAGTCTCACGCTTGCTTGACTTAATTTTTTTCGATTTGATAAAGATGGTTAAGCTAAACCTTATTCCACTAACAGGAAACCCTTTCACTCTAATGAAACAAGTTCTTTTGTTACAGCACAACTCTTGCAGGATTGCATGTTTTCTTGCACAAAGGCTGATGGCAGCAAATACAAGCATATCTATTTACACATTCTTCTATCAGCACTATTGCAATTGCATATGCAACGTGTATTATTTTCCTTTCTAGCAAGACAAATGGTATTAGATTCTTGTTCTACTGTGAAAGGGATAGAAGCATATAGATACTTTGAGGAATTCATGTGGGAGAAGTAAATTATTATTGAGAAAACCCTGATACTTTTCTTGATTTCAGCTTCAACATATATATCATTTGGAGCCAATAATTAATGGTTTGGATTTTTCAGACAGATGTGCTAAGTACACCTTTAGAAAACCAGAGAAGATGGAAGAGTGAATTGGTGATGCAATGCAAGTGCTTTTCCAAGTGACATGGGGGTGCAATCAAAGCACAGTGGTCCCAGGCTTTGTGACGTGGAGGAAGAGATGAGGAGCAAACAGAAGGAAGAGCCTTCCACCTAGTGGAAGTTGATTTTTTGACAGCTGATTCCAAACTGCAGTTTTAACTGCAAGCTCTGTCTCACAAGCACCACGGACAGAGCCCTTCTGTGCCCCTCAGTGCAGGAGGACAGACTGGGATGCTGCACTGAGACACTCCTGCCCCAAACCACCTTCTCACCTTCCCTGCCATGCTCAAAACTTCTGTTAAATAGTCAGTGTTCAAGTCTAAAGTATTTCAGAAATGAGGTGTGGGGAGCATGGTATTGCCTTTGTATTTCATCCTAAAATAGGAAAGTGATTTGAACTACAATGCCTGTTTGAGCTGGGAGCTTCCCTTTGGAACATGAGAAGAGCCTAGGGGCTGACTATTGACCCACATCTTCACAGACTATCAGAGACCTCTCATGATTGGTTTAATGCTATTGCCCACTATTTTTCTCATTTTGACTGGAGTGCTACTGATTTTTTAGCTGGATCAAAGCCATTTTGATGTCCAGTGTGCAAAGTTTGGGAAAGCAACAGAAAATAGGGCAGCAGGATATTTTGGGATTCACTGACTAACTAGCAAATGGGTTTTACATCCTCCTACCACTGAAAAATGAAGACAACAAAACATCCTGTAGGAGGAATGGCCCTCAGTAGAGAATGAAGGAGGCATCACAGCTAGCACTGAATCCCATAACTAATTTCCAGCTTGAACAATTAACACTAGTGCACTTCACAGAATTCATTTTCACTCAGATCTGTTGCCTCTCTTATGCTCACATCAAAAGAAAGTAGGGGTGTTTCTTTCCTCAGTGACTTGTACACCTGAAGTGAGTACCTGCCAAGGACCATTTCCATGTGGAGAGGCAGGAAAAACAAGCCTGACCTACACCCAATCAAACACCACTGGGCCTTTTCCTCTTTTCCATCAATGTCAGTCTTCTGAACAAAAGACAGTAGAGGATTGAATGTTTCATCTCCCTCAACAGATTTGTAAACCACAGCAGTACCCCATCAGGTGCTGAGGTCTGAAGTCTCCCATTTGCCTTTTTTCCTCCATTGAGTAGAGGTAGTTGGTGAACTCCAGGGAAATTGCAAACTTTTAAAGAAAGGGCTTATTCCACCATCTGAAATTCACATAAGCATTAAGTCATTATTCAAATGAAAAGCTGCTCTTATCCATTAACATATTTTTGTTATCAACAAAAAAAGCAAGATACTGACATGAGGGAAGATACACACATTTTTATTTATATGGTAATTAAATGGTCAGGGAGCTTGCCTAAGATGTGGTTTAAGTCAATTAAACCATGGTGTGACACTAGAAATCTTCTCCTCTTCCTAAGATGTTATGGAGAAAGAGGCATTGAAAGTCAACCAATGTATGCAATCTACTCTGTAACATGATGGCTGGCTTTTGCCTTCCTAAAGACAAAGCAAAATTATTGCTTCACTGTAACAAGTGACAAGAGAATTATTTCTATCAAACCCTTCCTAATCAGGAGTAAGAATATTGCTTCCCCTTCTATAAATTTGCATATTTAGACTGTTCTTAGCAAAATGTAGTGTGTGATAATTCAATGGCTCATATTCTATATCAATCAGACTTTTATCAAGAGTGAAAATATTTTTTAAAACCAGTGTACAAATACAATTGTATTTCTTCCAAGCAGCATGTGTTGATAAATCACAGAGCAAAAACCTCTGCCTTCATTAGGTGGGAAGAGTTCAGCTGATCCTGGGGGTGGCCTGAGGTGGATCCAGTAAGTCCAGCAAGCTCCTCTGCAAATGCTTCATTTACACAGGTAATTGTCAGTGCTGATGAAGGCATCTCTTACTGTTGCCTAAGTGTCATTTTAATACCTTTGGTTCATCACTCAAACTGGGTCTGCTGCTTAGTTGTCAAGCCAAGGGAGCCATTCATCACTCTTTTATGCCTACCTGTCTCTGGATTTGTGCAAATTCCTCAGGGCCTCACCAAAGACGAACCAAAAAGACAAATCATCATCCAGCAATGTGGCATTATTAGCATTTTCTGCTGAATATGCTTACACATGTGGTATTAGTTTCCCTACCTACTCGGTCTCATCTGGGAAAGGAACACTTTGAAGCACAGAAAGGTAAATACTTTAGTGCTATCATGAATTGCAGAGGTCAAAATCATCATTCAGAAAGAGATCTGAGAGGTTGCTGTTGAGAAAATGTAAACAGGTTGTCAGAAATTTCTAAAAGATCAATTGTCCAAATCTCCAAGTAGCATACCTTGGTAACAGAGGTCACAGAAAAAGCCAAAGCTCAGACACGTGGGCTTTCAAACACATCTCTGTCCAGGTGAGTTTCCAGCATCCCCAAATAGAGGACAGTCAGACCATGGCTGTGGAACACAAACAGCACAGACCAACCCTTGTCATGCTAAGCACAAGACCAATCCCTAAACAGAGACTTTATGATCCTGAAGGGGATAGTAATCTATCTTCATGTCTCCCTGATTTTTACAGTTTTTCTAAGCCTTATGATGTTTACATTCTTATAACAAACTTTCTCACACACTTTCTGTAAATAACCTATTTTTTTGCATTCTTTTATAGAAGAAAAGAAATTTGATGGACTGTCAGTTTGTCCAGTGTCATTGGAGAGGTGGCACTTTCACCCTCCAATCCACTGTCACTTTTAAAAATCTATAAATGTTGAAGTAAAAAAATAGACTTCCCTTTTCCACCTTAAAAACAGCAGTGTGTGCATGATGTGTTATTTCATATCCTATAGTGACACAAGACCCTAAACAGAGACATTATGATCCTGCAGGGGATGGTAATCTATCTTCCCAAATATACTTGTGCTACATGAGTATTATGCCTTTATCCTCTCACATGTTTTGGCCATGGAGCATCTTTCTGCAAATATAATTTGGAGAAGATTTCAGATGTGGGAATAATTGAGGTAGTGTAGCAATTCTGTTTTTCTGGTGTGTGAAAAATAATGCAGTATTTGCATCATATATCACAAAACTAGTGATGCTGTCATACAGGTTGTTAAATATGGATCCCACCTATCATGACCCAAAATATTTTAATTTTTTTATTAAAAAAAAAAAAGAGGGGATTCAGAAGACAAGAAGCATTCCTAAACCAGTGGAATAGTGGAAATATATGCGCTTAAAGCTAAATAATTTGAGTTGGTTAAAGCAATGTGAGACAGCCTAGTGATCTTGTAACTGTGTAACTGAGATAATGGAGACCCTTAGAGTGTGCCTGATAAGCTGCTAAACTAGCATGGACAATATCTGAAGTATGGACAATATCTAAAATCCATCAGGAAAGGAAAAATGGACCAAAAAAAAGCTATGCTGGATACTGTGGCTTTGTAGGAGGAAAACAGAACCAGTGGAGGAAGCCCAGGTATTTGCAGGTTGATTTAATGTGTTCAGAGTGGTTAAAGAATTCATGATGATGAGTTAGGACTTCTCATGGGGATGAGATAAGCAGCCAATTAACAAGGGAATATAGAAGATGGTGGCTCCACTACTGCTCTTTATATCAACAGGAGCAAGTACAAAGTAGATGTCCCAGCCTCAAAGGCTTATGGGGCTGGCTGCTCTTTGTATATATCATTTATTCCAAGAAAATGACACGTAACATCTTTCTAACACTAAAAAATGGTACTGCTTTACCTGTATTTGTATACTGATTGCAGGACAGCTGCCTATATAAAGGGATGCTGACAGAAATAGGAACAAGCTGTTCTGTCCATGTACTGCCATTTTCAACAAAGACCAGGATTTCCATTAAACTACTTGGGATTAAAGAAAATAAAAATAAAAGTGAACAAGTTTAGCTTAGCTGTCTCAGGAAGAAATTCTTCCCTGTGAGGGGGGTGAGACCCTGCACAGGTTGTCCAGAGAAGCTGTGGCTTCCCTATCCCTGGCAGTGTTCAAGGACAGGCAGGGGATAGAACTGGGTGATCTCTAAAGACCCTTCAAATTCAAACCATTTTGTGATTCTATGATTTGATGATTTATGTATTGTACATATTCAAGAACCCTATTGGGAGTCACATGTAGCAAAAGGAGAATACACAGACATAAGCTAGGCAAGCAAAAAAAAAAATTAAAAGGAAAAAATAAAAAGAAAAAAGAGGTGCTGAACAGATATGCACAGGTGTTGAAATTCTGCAAAGTTACAGGACAGCAAAAGTTTTAAACTTATTTAAATTTACATTTTTCAATCATAATTAATTGACAAGCAAACTAGTATTTTGTGTTATTCTTGAAAACAATAATTCTGAATTGCACATTATTACAGGAATATCCTATGATATTCCTGTAATAATGATCTTTTCATTCCTGAAATGATCTTTTCAATAAGATCATTTTAACCAAAAAATTACTTTGAAAAGTGTTTCATTTCATCTATTTAATCGTGATCTGAAGGAACCACTCTGGGGAATAAAAAAAAAGTAAAACCCAAATGCAAGAAAATAGGTTTAAGGTTTTTTTTTTTTTTTTAACTGAAATAATAATATTTTTGATCAAGAACATAAAAAATGCTATTCCATTGCTGAGGGAAAGTATTTATTATGTACCTCCTCAAACAGGTAGAAGCCATAGGCAAAGAAAATGTTGGGGCTTAGAGCAGAGCTGGGTGTCGGAGGCAACATTCTGGAAGTAAGTCAGCAAGTGCTGATTGATGTCTGCAGGTGGGGAAGAGGGATGGCAGGAATATAGGGATAGAGATTCTGTGACTGAAAATCATCTTTTATAACCAAAGAGCTCGTGGGGAAGAAGGAGCTTTTGGGGCAGCAAAATAATTGCAGTTACAGAGCCTGGCAGAGGGGTGGTGGGAGTATTTTATTCATAGAAAGGATTGAGAAATCAGTGGAAAATAACAGGGAGTCAGAGAAGATAAAATAATGTCATAAAAGAACTGAACACTGGAAATGATGAGTTTATGTTTTTTCATGAACTTTTGCATTTTACATGCACATTTTCCCTCTAAGCCTTTGCAAGCAGTCCCAGACATCTGCCAAGACAAAAGAAAATGAAACCAACCCCATTTTCCCACCTCAGCCACGTGAGAGAGATTTTTTTTTTGCCCCTCCTGATTTTACTCCAGGCTTTCCTAAATGAGTTACTTTTCTCATTCCTCATGTATGCCCTGCTGCCTGCCTCTTGTTCATTCCTGCATCTCATTGCACTGCACACCTTCCACCACACAGAGGCTGCCAAAGTGATGATGCATATTTCAAGGGTGACAAAATAAGTAATTCATTTAAATAACACATGAAAGCTTGTGCTGAATATTCCCAAACACATCAGTGCTTGGCAGATAATCATTCTTCTCCACAGTCTCTTTATAAGGATGTACCAAGTGAAAATTATTCCAAACAGACTGTAAATGCAAACAGAGTTATGTTTGAAAACCAGCAAAGTCAAGGCAGATGGATAACATATAGTTTGGAGCTCCTGTAGTTATAAGACCCTCTGGATCAATTTTTGGAATCCCTGGTTCCATTATAAATTCCACAAACAGCATTCTGCTCCTGGATGTTAACATGCTGAATGTAGCAAGGAATCTGTTTACAGAAGTCCCTGTAGAGAGGGCAGTGATATTACAAGCATCTGTTACACTTTCAGAAGCTTTATGCTGCCTTTTCTTTTAGGGGTTATTACTATGAGCAATCACTGCACATGAAAAAGCCAAAAGCCATTGGAAATAAAGCTGGAACAATTAAAAGAAAGGTGCGTGGTGCTTCGAAATTCTTTGAAAATCTCTGTACTTACGCAGAAACTTTCTTCAGAAAGTCCCAAAACTACAAACTACAAATTGTCCAAAAGCTACATGTTCTTTAGATGGTATTACTCAATCTCTGGGCTATAGTCTTTTATTTCTTTATATGCATTGGAGGAACTCAAGCCTTCAGCTTTTCTCTGCTGGGATGTTCACAAATGTAGAAGAGGAGGAAAACAGGAGCCCAAGAAAGCACAATCCAAGAAACATGCAGAAATAAAGCAGCATGGCAGGGGCAGCAATGACTTAGGTTCTTTTACCAGAGGATCTTGCAGAGAGCACAGGTCAAGTACTGTTTTCTAGCTCATCCTACCAAAAATCTCCAATTCAATACAGTTATGATCAAGTAACTTATAAAAAGCTTTTTGGCTTAAAGGAAGGCTCATCTGTGTGTCATTAATATTCCTTATCCTGTATGTATGCCTGCATATTTCTGTATGATAGCAATTTTTTTTTTCCCCCTAAGGTATAATATATACACATTTCTGCTTGGGAAAATAATTATATCTGAGATGTCTGAAAATCCCCACTTCTAGAAATAGTGCTCCAGCACCTCCTGCCCACGAGCTTTATCAAAAGGAGAGCATTGATACATTGGCTATGTTGCCATCTCAAAGTGAAGAGCCAGTGCTGCATGTGCTGTCACCCAGCAGCTGAAACCTTCAGAGAAGTGACTGGCAATTCCCTGCTTGAAAACTTAGATCAAAATCAGTGGTGCTTCCAGCTTTCAAGGAACTGCTGCTACCCCTGTAAATTACCATCAGTCACCTTGGGAAAAGCACTGAAAGTTGAAGAACAGACCTAAAGCCTATTTAAGTAACTCATCATCAATTATATTTAGACAGAGCCCCCTGAACTGAGTTCACCCATCTTTCAAGTAAGTTAAGTAACTATGAACAGAAAGGCTGAAGTGTATCTATTCTTCATAGGTCCTTGTGAAAGACTGGATTTGTCCCATTCATTTATGTTAACATTTTGTCTCTTATTAATGGTTTAAAAAGACCAGGCTGCACGTCTCTGAATCTCTTTTTCCTTGCTTAAGATGAAATGTGACTTGCTAAGGACTCCATAGCTTGTGGGAGAGGGCTAGAATGGTTTCAAGACACAAAATTTTGCTATGGCATTTTGAGACAGATTTTTTTTTTGTCTTCAGTAAAAATGCTTCTGTGCAAGATCCACTCAGTGAATGCAAAGTGAGCTGCTAGCAACCAATCCCAGACAGAGACCACCTCTGTGGCTGGAAATGTCACACAAAAATCCAAGATAAAAATTTAGAAACACCACACAATTCTCTCCATGTTATATGTCAAAGCAGCAATCTGGAAACCCAGAGCCTGACACATACTAAGGGCCTGTCTCTGGTTTTTTTTCACGTGTGTGGGTGAACTGTAATCACACTGACTTGCTTTGAGAAGAGCAGAAAATAATCTGCTGCTCTCAGCACTGAAGCTCATTGAATTTCCTCTCATGCACATGCATTCACATAGCCCAGCCTGACAAAGCAGAATTTACACAGTGTTAAACAAAAAGATAAGGGCAATTGAACTGATCTCAGTGTTTAAATATGCCATAACATTTTGATGTCTGTAAACCTTGTAAAACAAAGCTGGAAAAAAATTAAGAGCACTAAATTCAGCTATATACACTGGGCTAAAACAGGCTCAGCTGGTATTTCCTGAATGGCAGGTCACTGGTGCTGTGGCTGTGGAGGAGGAAAAAACACGCAGGAGTGGGAAGGAAGCACCATTTAGCTGCAAGACAAGAACAGATAAAAAATTCTCTCCAGTGGTAAGAAACCATTTAAATTAAACTAATAATACCTATCTAGTTCATAAATGTGTGACCCTGAGTCTTTCCATCTTAATTTTCTTCACGTTTTTTTTGCTGGTGCATTTTTAGCTTTCCTGTCTGTAGTCAGGTGCCAATACTGCAGTGAAATATATTGCAAAGTTTATATTTATCTTTGTGCTTCCCATAAACTCAGCACAGATATTTTACCACATCTCTTTCAATTTAGAGGGTTTACCCATTTCCTTTCATGAGACAGAGAGATTACTAAGGGCACAGATTGCCCAACAAAATTCTGAACACAGTTGGACACAAGGGTAAATTAATTTATTTCCATAAGCAAAAGTCACTTGCCTCACCTCTAGAAGTCGTCAGCTGTAGCATCCAACAGCTTTGATAAATGGGATATGTAAGGAAACAGTATAATATCAACAAGATAATTAACACAGATTTAATACAATCTCTTTTGCATCAATCCAGTTCTAGAAGACTGTAATTTGTACCAGAAGAATGACAACCAACAGCTACTGGAGCCTCATCAGCAGGAAGGCCAAAGGAAATACAGCTCCCATGTACCATGTTAGGCCAGTTATAATTTGGGCAATTGCTGCTCTGTTCTTCTTCTCTGGGTAGGAATTTTATTTGCTCCTTCCTCCCAGTTCACACCAAGAAAAAACCCCAACACAAATCCTCTAAGTGATGAGTTGTCAGCAAGTTCCTTGAGATTGTTACTTGACATACACTGTAATACTGACAGAAAATAATTCCCCCTTCCCTGTCATTGTCAAAAGGCACTAAAACATTTTTACCGTGTCTTGTATCAAGTCAAAAAAAGCCTGTACAGAAGAAATGGCCTTACAGAAGGATAACCCCAACACACAGTATTTTGCAGCCAAAGATTTAAAGGGCCAGAGGAAGGGCTGTGTAGCTCATCACAGGAGATAATCTAAAAGGGAATCAAGCATTCATATCTCCTCCTCTGTGTAGTGTGTCTACACCACTGTCCCTTCTGGACAGTGCTGCATTATCTCCACACTTATCTTTATTTCGCACAGGCAAATTGACATGGACAAGCACCAGGGTACTCAGGGTGCGAGGCACAAGGCATCATCCTCCAAATTAGAAACACCATGGCATTGCTCCACAGCTGAAATCAGAGTCAGCACAGAGCTCTGGCAGGGAGCATCTGTGCAGCCAAAGCCCAACAATGGGAAGCTCTCTGTCCCCTGAGCATGGTGTGCATGGATGCTTTGCATTGCTCCCACACAGGGCATGAGGCACAACACTTAATAATAACATAGAGAATAGAAATTTTCAGTTCTCTTGGAGATGCTGGATAGAAATTAAAGACTTCATGGCAAAAAAAGATAAAAGGATGTAAAGGTATGAACACAGGATGATCAACATGGCTGGAACCAGTGGAGAAACTGATTAAAAGGACCATGGTATTTTTTGCAAGTCTTGTAACACAGAAGCAATAGCACATGCCCAAAGAAAAAGTTAAAGGTCATCTTTAATACTGAACCATTCAGTGAATAGAACCACCAGAGACCCCTGTTTATGACTCTCCAGGACCATAAAAGAACTTCCAGTAGGAGGCAGATGCATTCAAATTAGTTCTAGAAAGGTGATGTTTATGTACTGGATAAGAAGCACATTTTAATGAATATGTGTGATTATGGTGAATTAATACCTTGTTGTAAAGTCTCACCACACACACAGAATAAGGAGACACTTTCTGTGTGTCCTGCACAGATAAAGAATGCCTGCATTCCAATGCTTCAAATTGTTTTAGGAAGTTGATTCTGACCAACTTAGATACCACATTCAAATGGAGAAAATGTTAAATGCTCCCTGTTCTGAGCATCAGGTGATGTTTTCAGCACCTAGGCTTTTAGTGAAACCCTAAGAATTTTTATAGCAAAATGTTGAAAAGGGAGTGAAGGGTTACTGAAGCCATCAGGTTTGGGGATACTAAACATGTAATAATGACTGATTCATCCATGAGGGCACACAGAAAGCAGTCTGAAGTTCTGTCACTTCCATCCTTTAGATTAAAAAGGCTGCAAACTTCTGAAGACATCCCATTCACATAGAAGCATGGAATCATTAAGGTGGGAAAAGACCTCCAAGGTAATTCAATCCAATACTTGACCAAACATCATTTTGTCACTAGATCAGAGCACAGAGGGCCATGTTGAGTTGTTTCTTGAACACCTCCAGAGTCAGTGAGTCCACCACTTCCCAGGGCAGCCCCATCCCAATGCTTGACCTTCCTTCTTCCTCTTTCAGTCAAGAAGGAACTAAGTCCATCTGACTGTTGTGGCCAGCTGTTCTCTCTAATTAAATTATTTTGCTTGTTTACTTTATTTCTCATATATTACAAAATTGAGACTGTGTACAGCTACTATTTTTTAAATTTTATGTCTCCTTGCTTACCTAATGTTATCTTAGCAGTTTCACTTTTTATGCCATGTAAAACAGATTTAATGCAAAGTTTGCAGTTAAGTTCATCCCTTGTCTATCCCTGTCACCACTGTTGCTCATTTTCAACAAGGTCTGAGACAAGATATGACTGGGTCCTAAGTGTAGGACGCCAGCAATCTTCTCCGATTCCTCTCAGCCAGCATCCTGCTCTGTTAAGAGCTGCATTTTCACAGGACGCAGATGAGGCCAAAAGTTTAAGGTATTTCAATGTCATTCACGCAAAATAATTTTTTTTTGCAATGAAGCAACAAGGGCAATAGGCACAACACAGGATTGTGGTGGGCTTGTGAGATTCCCTGTGCAGTTACAAATGAGATACAGGATCCACCACTTAAGTTACACCAGCACTCTGAACTGCTCCTTTTCATCCACTGAGTGTCCAAACCATTTGTGGAGAATAAGCATCCAACTTCCATATTTTTGAGATACTGTAAAAGCTCCTGCACCTTCATGGGTCTGCTTAAAAAAAAAAAAAAAAAAAAAAAAAAAAAAAAAAAACCACAAAAAAACACGCCAAAACTAATGTGTAAGTAGGGTGCAACCAATGAGAAAAGGACTAGATTCATACAAAGTGCTATAGGCTTCAGCAGTGATGCTTCCCTCCCTGCCAGGGCCCGCAGGCTCGGTAAAACCCAGCCAGCGCAGGGAATCGGTGGAAAGGGCCGCTGGAAGCCCGGCTGGGTGTTCTGTGCAGGCATGAGCTAGACTCGGGACTGACGACCCTCCCATCTCTGCAGAGCCCCGGCACCCAAAACAGCCGCCTGCTGGCCGGACCACCGGGGAAGACACTGGGTGGCAGAGACACGGGGCCGGATCACCGCTGCCCCTCTGCCGAGCGGGCCCGGCCTCCCGGGGCGGTTCCGTGCAGGGCCCGGGGCAAGGCCGCCGCCCATCCCCATCCCCATCCCCATCCCCATCATCCCCATCCCCATCATCCCCATCATCCCCATCCCCATCCCCATCCCCATCCGCACCGGCGGGGCCGCGCCCGGACACGCTCGGGTGAAGGCGGCTGAACCGGAGCAAGGAGCGCAGCGACCCTCGGCCCCATCGCCCCTCAGGCCCCATCGCTCCTCGGCCCCATCGCCCCTCAGGCCCCATCGCTCCTCGGCCCCATCGCTCCTCAGGCCCCATCGCTCCTCGGCCCCACAGCCCCTCAGGCCCCATCGCCCCTCAGGCCCCATCGCTCCTCGGCCCCACAGCCCCTCAGGCCCCACAGCCCCTCAGGCCCCAGCGCCCCTCGGCCCCATCGCTCCTCGGCCCCGCTCCCGGTGAGCCCGCGGGGGACGCGGCTTCCCCGGAGCAAAAGCTGGGCTGGGAACGCCGCCGCAGCGCCGAGGGAGCGTGCAAGGGAACGGGGAGGGCGCTCTGCGGGGCTCGGTGGGCTCCGGCCGCCGGGCAGGAACAGAGCTCGGGCGGGGCTGGGCGGGAGCGGCTCTCCCGGCCCGCAGCGCTGGCGAGAGGATGGTCCAGGGACGCGGCACCGTGCAGGAGCCATCCGAGTGGGAAATCTCCAGCGGTCTGCTCGTGGCTGCCAAATCTGGCACCCAAACGTGTGGGCTGCCAGCCGAGCCCCGAGGGTGGGGATGGCAAGCCAAGGCCGGTGCCAGAAGTGCTCCCGCTGCTGGAGCAGGGAAAGCTGTTGCTGCCCGGGGAGCTGTCATTGCAGGTAGCTGGATGGGGGGCACAAGCCGTGGTGCCTCAGGCAGCGATCCGGCAGCTTTGGACACCTTCCAGGGAGAAGAGAACGAGCTGGTGTGCCAGAGAGAGGCCGGGACAGTGTACGCTCTGTTAGGGATCCCACCCGCAAGGGAATGTTCCAGGGCTTGCACATTTCCCATGTGTTACCTGCCTTCGGCATTGGGAAGGATTACAGTTCCCAGGACAATGGAGGACCTGTGATTTCGAGACCGTCTTTCTAAGGACTTCCTTCAATGGATTGGCACAGAGCCTGTATTTCACTCAGCTGTCTGTGTCACTTAGCAGTGTAAAGGAAACCAGCATCCCAGACTGTCTCCACAGGGATATTGCTTGGTGTGGTGCATCATGGAGAGAGCTGCCTTTGGCCCCTTTCTCCTCAGAGCCCTTAGTGGAATAGAAAACAAGAAAGCCTGCAGAAGGAAAAGTGAATAGGGGAGTCTCACTTCAGTGATGGTCTCCTGAAAGCAGAAGACCACTGGAGCTTAGATTGAGTTTAAGGTAACACAATCTTCTTCTGAGTGGAGAGTCAGACAACCAGAGCTGGTTCTTGGAGAGTTCCCACTCTGCTTTTGGCAGCAAGTGCAGACTCCAGATGGCTTCACATAGTTTTACTTACAGGCATGTTCAGTGTTTAGAAAAGAGACAGCACTTCAGCCAAAGTTCCAAGAATCAGATCCTCTGATTTTTTTGTGAGAGACAAGAGGAGGCTCTTAATATGAATATTTATCCTGTGTGTTTCATAACAACATTTCAGAAGTAGATGTCAGCCATGTGCAAACCCCAGTACAAGGAGAGCATGGGTCCAGCAGTTCCCTTGCAGGATAAAGCCTTTCTGCACTTGTAGCGCACCCCTTGTATATCTGTGTATGTATATTCACATACATATTTTCAAAGAAGGTTCTTCTCTTAATGCTTTTGAGCAGGAGCACCTACATTTAATGAAGAAAAGCCATCATTGTCCCATGACATCCCTTGAACGACACAACAAACACCATTAATGGTGAGCAAACAGTTTTTACAGGAGACAGTGGTATCTTTTCAATACATTTACTTCCAAGAGGATACCATCTTTTCCTTTGAATCCTGAGCAATGGCATTTCCCATGGCTCTGTTTCCCCATGCATTGGGAAGAGATGGCTTTTCCCCTGTGTTTACCACACTGTTGAGCTGTATCAGTTGGTTGGTGACCAAGACACATTTGCCTTGTTCAGAGCCAGCAGCAGGGTTGTGGCAGCCCTCTGCAGCTCTTCCTCCTTCACTACCTTCCCAACAGACATCAACAACTTCATTGTCTGCAGTGAAGTCTGCACCTGGCTGTCCAGTATCCTCAGGAGGAGATCCTCGATGTCACTGTTGGGCAGGTGTCCTTGCTGCTGGCCACTGGCTGTCACCTCTGTGTCTTCTGGGCCGGAAGGAATTGGTTCTGGGCTCACAGGTAAGGGGGTGGGGATCACAGGTGCCTCTGTCTCAGGGCTGGAGTGAGATGTGGGAAGCGTGGGGGGAACTGGCAGGGGACCAAAGCTGCTGGATGGCGTGGCATCATTGCTTATGATGCTGCTGGCACCTGCTTGGATGCGCTGTGTCGCTCTGTGTCCTGGGCACACGGTCCTCTGTGGAGGAGAAAACATTCCTCTGGAGAGCCTTAGGAGCAGGCACCTATGCACAGCCCTCTTCTGTGGGTTTAGCTCTCACTGCACAACCTCATCTTGCCCGTTTCCTACTAAGATGAGCCCAGGAAAGCAAAATAAACCTTCATATCCTTTTCTTGTCAAGTCTCCCCATAAACCTCTTGGAATTCACAGCTCTCTTTGCTCTCTGCTTCTGGCCTACATGAATCCCCCTTTCTTCTGAAGAAACCTAGATTGTCTCAACTTGGTTGGGAATGAGAGCTGGGGAGGAGGGCTGAGGTGGTCCTCAAAGGTTCATTTTCTTGAAGAATGCTTCTGCAAAGTCTCCTTTTTGGCAAGTGGCTGCAGGTGCCATCTGTGTTAGCTAATCAGCTTGGTGTGAGTGCCCCTGGATGATGGGCTGCCCATGGCTCTCTTCTGTCTTCCCTGTCTTTTAGCTTTTTGTCTTCCTACTTACTCATATTCAGGGCTCTCTCTTTTGCCTATTAATTGCCCAGAGCACACCACAGTCTTCAGGAAACAGCTAAATAACTCACCTTAAGGAAATACTGTTTCATAATACAACGATAAAGAGAAAAGGTGCAGAAGTTGTGGAAGAAATTATTTCCTGGCTGTTCAGAGCATATAGGCCCTAGAAAGAGGCAAATAAAGACACAGACCCAGTGACAGACTCCAGTGCTGGCATCCCCCTTAGCAATAACCTTCCTGTGGAGTGACATCCCTCCATGAAAACCCCTGTGTCATTTGGGGACCTTTTGAGAAACTCCACTGCTTCTTGGTCATCTTCATGAGCCAAGGGGTGAGAGGAGGCTGGTCCTAGGGACACGTGTGGATCCAGTGAAATGTGAGAGAGGATGCCCATGAGCACATGCCATCTCCTCACTGCAGGATTGCTACCCACCTCTCTCCCCCGCTTCTCCTCCCAGATCCTAAGTGTTTTCTCTCCCCGTGATCAGGGCCATGCAGGACTGCCTGCCCTTAGGAATCATGGTTGGCTTTACCTGAAGGGATGACTCCGTGGTTTTCATACTCATCCAGCCTCTGGATGAGTGAGTTCTTGCAGCCGTACAGCTCGCGAAGCTGGCAGGCGGTTCTGGCTTGGATGGTGATCCGCAGGAACTGGAAGAACTGGTGGTATTCCTGGTCAGAGAGGGGTGTTCCTGGCTCCTGTGCCTTTGTGCCCTGAGGGCCAGCTATGCAGCCCCAGCCCAAGAGCACTGGTGGAAAATAGAGTGCAGGGAGTCAGAGGGAGAAGGAAATGCTATCCATGACATGTTTGGAAGAGCTGGAGGACTGAATCCACATCTCCATTGCCTTTTCTGGGTGCAGGATCCAGCACATGGAAAATGCATTAACAAGCTAGAGATGGAAGGTCCAGACCTGTGGAAAATTTGCTTCGCCCATGTTGAAAGGAGTGACAGTATGTGGCTGAGGGGCCTTCACCAAAGCTCTGGAGATTCAAATCTTGAACTGGGAGAAATGTCTTGGAAGTCATAGCTGAAACTGAGACTATTGCTCTGTTGTTGGGGCTGGAGCAAGTAGACTGTTTCCTTTCAAGAATTTTAGCCTCTGTAAACTTTCTTCCTCTGGCTAAATAGGCCTTTAACCAAGTTCCTCTCTCAGACCTCTTTCTCCTGCTTCCCATGTTGCTTTACTGGGACAACTCTTCCCTCTTAGCTTTGTGGGTTAACTCCAGACCTGTGCCTTAGCACTTGTGTCTGGTTTAATGCACCCAGCTGTCCCTGTCACAGCATCTCCAGTCTCCACCTCTGCTCCAGCCTGTGCCCACTGCATCCAGATCTGGCTCTTAGGTCACTCTGTGGCCCTCTTTGATGAATAAAATACCAGCTCCAGGGGTGAAAATTGACAAAATTATAAACCCTGGGATCCTTGCACCTAAGGCATTGGAGGATTCTTCATCCCTTCATTTTGCCTCCAAGCTGAGGAGCGATGGGGAGAGTGCAGAGCAGCTGGGTTGGCTGCCCTTCCTCACAGCTGGGTTTGGAGGAGGGACATTTCCTACTCACCAGACAAAGCCAGATATGCCCACAAGGCCGTCATGGCACTGGGAGCAGTGCCTGTGACAGTTGGGGCCCACTTGCACTGCTGGAGCTGTCACCTCTGCTGCTCTGCCACTGATGTCACAGACACCTGCGTTCTGAACACTCCATCCTCTGCTGCTCCTGCTTCCTCCTTGCTGCCCCCTCCCCCAGGCAGTGTTTGTGCATGAACAGGTGTGTGTGACTCTTTCTTTCTGCTCACTGCCAGCCTGTAAAATCCATCTGGAAAGAGGCAGTCAAATGGCCATTTTTCTGGAGCACAGGACAGGAAATTTGGGCTGCTGCTGTTGATAATGTGTGAGCAGATCAAAATCTTGTCTCTTGCCCAGATCTGTGTGTGCTTGGCTGATCCATTAAGACAGGATCCATAAAGCACTAAACAGGGCTCCAGACCATGGCAGGAAACACTAGGGAGAAAGCTGATGGAGAGAAAATGGTTTGAGGAATCGATAGTTTTCTTACACAAAACTCATCAGGAGGCATTTTTGGTCTGGAAGAGCAGCAGGATGAACACCCAGACACCTGTGAGAAGGCAGTGAGCTGTCAGGCAGCTCTCTGGTTGACCTGTGTGTGCTACCTGAGCTGGCCCTGGTTATTGGACCTGAACAGTGGTGTCACAGTGTGCATGGCAGGACAGACAGTGACCCTGACTCATGCTTCTGGGCATCATTTTCCTATGGTTTAGGTTACTTTCAGCTCCTAAATACTTATCCTCCTGTAATCTCACCCTACAGCACTGCTACCATGACAGGTATTTATTATGTCTGTTTTCCTTCCTCTGATCAGGACCTGCAGTCCCCAGCTTGGCTTTAACCTTTTGGATAAATGAAGAGAAGCAGGTTTGTGACCAGAAGCAACCCAACACTGAGCCAGTAGAGAGACTGCTCACAAGGTGAGAAATTGCATGGAGCATGTCTGGGAAGGGAAGAGCTGAATGCTGAAAATTTGGGGTGCATCATGCTGCACACTCCACACTCACCCTGTCTCTTCTGTTCCCTCAGTAAAGAGATTCTGCTTCCAGGAAGATCTGTAGGCAGAATATGGCAAAGTCCTGTGGTATCTAATACCCTTTCAAAAAGACTCTCCAAAGTGAAATCAATCTTGGGTATATTTTCAGCGAAGAATATACTCATAATGTTAAAAAACATAAACCAAAGTATGGCTTTTTCTTCTTTTTGTGCTGACAATATTTGAAAATATTTGGGTCAGTTTGCTGCTTTGAGGTGCTTTTGAGTACCTTTGTTTGTACTGTAAATGTTTTTCAGCGCTAAGTGTTGTAAACAAAACTTTGGGGATTGGTATAACCAGTGTAGTGGTGTCTTCCAAAATCTGCAGATAACTGAAACAAAACTGAGCTGTTTAGCGTGCTGCATCACACCCTGTTCCTTGTGACAGGATGATGTTCAGTCTGTAAGCAGTGCTGTCCATTGTATCTCACATTCCAGCATGAATTTCCAATGTGTGTCTCCAAATGAGTATAACCTATGAAAAACCAGGAGCCTCCAAATGTTTCAGTCTAAAGGTTAATAAAACAGTTTACAATTTTACTCAGTTGTCTATCTGTTCTGTAGATGAAATCTAGATACAATTTGCTGCAGAGCTTTCTTTTTAAGGAAAAGGGCTATGACTGGAATGAAGAAAGGAAATAAATAGTCTGCTGGGTAGGGGTGGATGCTTCTGTGCTGTAGGCTGATCTCTTCCATGATCAGCATGGGAATATTGGCTGAAGAGCAGTGACTCACAGGCAGCAGGAGGAGAAGTAGATACAGTGGGAATTATTAAGGAAAGCAGTCATGATGTTCCTCTAACCTTGCTAGACATGGGAACTTAAAATGCAAGCAAGTGACAAGTCTTGCCCTTTAGGGCTGTAACAGAGGATCCCTTTTGCAGTCTGTGCTGCAGTGGCCTCCCATCCTTGAGTCACATTCCCTTCCCACTCATCTGAGCCTCCATGTCCTCACTGTGCCCTGGGAAAATACCAAGGGGCTGTCTTCTGTGCTGTCAGCTCATGGTGGGTGACATGCAGCAGGTCTTGGTGGCCTCCCTGTCTGGATTTCCCCCACAGAGAAGCAGAGAGTTACTCATTGCTAGTTCCTGTGCTCACTCCAGCAGGTGACAGGACCATGGGTGACATGCAGAAGGGCAGCCTTCATCAGGAAGGTTCAATGAGAGCTGAACTCCATCTGTTCCCCTCCAGGAACTGATCTGTTTCCCTCCAGGAAGCCAGCCACAGACAGGACCACAAGCAGGAGCTGGAAATAGGAAGTGAGAGGGAGATGTTTTCCAAAGAGACAGGGAATGGTACCTCCTTATGGGATGGAAGTCTGGGAGTGCAGGGACAGTGGTAAAGCCCAAATCAGCAAGGCTATCCTTGCTGAGGATGAGTCAGACCTGCCCATGTGGGGGAACAGTTCCGTTTGGATTCAGCAGGTCGGGGAGAAAACCTACAAGTGTCTGGAGTGTGGGAAGAGCTTCAGCAGGAGCTCATACCTGAGCCAGCATGAAAGGATCCACCTAACAGAGAAAGCCTTCAGCTGCTCCCAATGTGGAAAGTTTCACCTGCAATTCAGACCTGATCACCAGCGGATCCAGACAGGGGAGAAGCCCAACAAGTGCAGCAAGTATGAGAAGACCTTCAGCCAGAGGTCTAATGTGATCAGGCACCAGTGCACCCACACAGAGAGAGACACTACCTGTGGAAGGGGCTAACAGCAGGCCTGTTAGCTGAAGGAGCGAGAAGAAGCTGAGAAGCAAGAAGAAACTGATAAGGAACTCTCTCCAAAGCTGTAACCAAGGAGACCAAGAGAAGTGAGGAACTGAAGAAAGATAAGAAGAGAACTTTGCAGCTGGATGAAGAATTTTTAGAAAGTTAGCTGAAGTCGCTGTAACTTTTCACCAATAGTGTTATGTTGATTTATTGTGGCCAATAGGGTAGAAGAAGTATAAACAATTAGAAAGTGTATGAAAGGTCAGCCATGTTCGAAGACAGAGTTGCCATCTGAGATTGCTTGTGGTCTCTGCTTTGTGTCATGACTGCCTCAACAATGGCAACTACCTGTGTAACAAATGTGGGGAGAGCTTCAGCCAGCTCACATCTCATCATCCAGTGAAGCCACAAGGGTGAGAAACCATTTAATTGCCCATGGTGTGAGAAAAGCTTCAGGGACTGCTCCTCCCTGATCATACATTGGAGAATCCACACCAGAGAGAAGCCCCACAAGTGCCAGGGGTGTGGGAAGCATTTCTGGAACAGCTCAGCCATCATTCATCATCAAAGGGTTCACACTGGAGAGGAACACTATGAATGCCCAGTGTGGGAAGACCTTCTGGCACAGCTCCTCAATGGTGACACGCTTGTGAACACACAGGGGAAAGAGGCCCTCCAAGTGCCCTGTGTGCAGGAAGGGCTTCAGCCAGAACTTGGTGCTCACCACTCCCTGCCAGATCCATGGGGGAAAGGCCTTGCCTGTGTGTCCCCTGTGCCTCCTGCCCAGCCCCTTCCAGCGCATTGAGTGTGGCCGGAGGTGCAGTGACCTCTCCAGTGTGGCCAAGCACCAGAGCCTGCACATGAGGAGTGGTCCTACATCTGTGTGGAGTGTGGGGACAGCTCCCACTGGAACTCAGCTGCCAACATGCACCTGAGAATCCACTGTGGTGAGGGACCCTGCAAGTGTGAGGAGTGTGGGAAAATGGTCTGGCACAGCTCTTGGTGCCGACCTGAGGATCCACGCAGGAGAAAAGCCCTACAAGTGTGTTGAGTGTGGGAAAACCTTCCTGAAAAGCTCAACACTTACAGTGCATCTGAAAATCCACACAGCCAAGAAACCTTATAAATGTCTGGTGGGTAGAAGAATCCTCACCTCCTGCTCACTTCTGCCATAAGCATGGAGCGGATGTTCAGAGCAGGAACATAAAGAAATTTTTGTGGGTACCTGAATGCATGGTGAGAACCACAGTGGGAAGAAACTGACTGGAGACATGGTATATCTGCTGTTAGGACTGGGTGCCTAACCCCAGGGGCACAAAAGACTTCAGGAGATCTGGAAACAGGGAGTTAGACCCAAGAGTCAAGTGCTGGGGGTTTAGGAAGAGTGCCAAGAGCTTGAGGAATGAGCACCAGCTTCAGGGTAAGTGGGGACTGTGAATGTATGCTAGAATAATAACTGGGTGAATTGGGCTTGTAAAATACAGCTAAGGTGAAGATCAAAATAAAGTGTTCCAGGTTGGTTCTGACTCAAAACTTTGGCTTGTTAGATGCTGTAGTAGTCTTAGGAACTCTTATTTCTATTACCTTCCCTTATTTTTCATGAATGGAGTAAGTTTACAAAGTGTTTGACAAGGCATTTCCAGATCTTTTCAGAGTGAGGCTTTAGAGCTGAATTTAAATCTGTTTGTCATTTCTATTTTCCAAATCTTACATGGGACAAAGAATTCCTACCTCATGATAGCTAGGTATCACAAAACCCAATAGCTGTTCCCAGAAAACCTGGATGCAGAAGTGCTTCCAGTTGAAAGGCAGTCTATAGCTTCTCCCAGATTTGTTGTTGCTGATTTGAAACACCTTCCAACGTGGGACATCAACAAAACATGGACAAAAATGTGGTCTTATATTATTTAACCGAAAAAGAAAGGCTTTGGCCCCAGATGGCCTAGTGTGAACCAGTACATGATGAGTTCTCACTGCTGGTCCAGAGACTGATTGCAATTGTTTTGTTCTTTTGATGCCACTCTTCTTTAGGTCAATGTTGTTTCCAGAGTATTAACATAGACAGTTCAGCATTTAAGGACTAAGTATGACATAAATCCCTTCTATATGGCAGTGTTTTATTACCGTGCGTTTCCATCGGTGAAAAGTGCCAGTCACTTGTTTTTTAAATTTTAAAAGTGTAATAATAATAAAATGGTTATAAAAATAGCAATATAATTAGAGTAATAATAATTTGGACAATTTGGATTAGGACAATATGAGACAATAAAAACAAAGAGTTACAGACAGTCTGGGTACCTCTTTCTGGGCAAAATCAGCCCAAAAAAGGTCCCATGTTAACAGAGGATTAACCCTTAAAAACAATAGCCTGTTGCATATTCATACACCTCATACATGATGCATAAATTCCATTTAAAGACAGGATTCTGTCTGGTCAGTGTCAACTTCTTCCCCTTAATCCTAACGGCGTCTTCAGAGCTGAGCGAGGCAGGAAGAAGTTAGTTTCTTCTGATAAGGGAGCAATAAATTCTTTTTCTCTGAAAGATTTAGGTGACCTGTGGCTGCTATCTTGCTACAAGTCCTTTCTTTAAAAATAAGTATCTTACATAGCAACATAGCATAGCTTTTATTTTAACATTATGTTATAAACTAAAACTATATTTACCACACTACTTAAGAAAATTAATACAGCATAACTTTCTAATATAACACACAAAATACTCATTTTAATATTTGCGAAAAGCCAATCATAAAATACGCATTTTTCACACATCCTAAATAAAACCTTTTTTTTTCTTTTTCTCTCTGTAATCTAATTTTCTGTCCCTGTGTGACGGCAGGGAATGGCAAAGGGAGGGGTGACAGTTCGGGAAGGGGCTCTGTGCGCAGGGGCAGCGCGGGGCGGCTCTTCCGCCGCGTCACGGGAAGGGGCGGCCGCGGCGCCCGCTTCGAAGCGGGGCGGGATGGAGAGCGGGGCGGCGGCGGGTCCCGTGGCGGGCCGGTTCCCGTTCCCCTACACTCCGTACCGCATCCAGGAGCAGTTCATGGAGGCGCTGTACGGCGCGCTGGAGGCCGGCCGGGTTGGCATCTTCGAGAGCCCCACGGGCACGGTGAGACGGCAGGGCCGAGCCGCGGCTGCGGCCGAGCGGGGCCGCGGCGGTGGCGGCAGCGCTCCTCACCTTGTCGGCTCTCCGTGACAGGGCAAATCGCTGAGCCTCATCTGCGGGGCCCTGGCGTGGCTCCGGGACTGGGAGGAGAAGCGGCGGCAGGAGGAGGCGCGGCTGCTGGCGCTCGGGGCCGGCGGGCAGGACGCGCTGAGCCCGCAGCAGGCACGGCCGGGGAGCGCGGACACGGCCGGGCAGCCGGACTGGGTCACGGCCTTCGTGCAGAAGAAGGAGGAGCAGGACATGGTGGACAGGCTGAAGGTGAGGAAGCGCTCGTGTGTAGAGGACGGCTGAAATAACGGGGAAAGGATCGGGAGGGCTGATGTCACATAGTCACAGCATGGCTGGCTGGGGCTGGAAGGGACCCGTGGGGTCACCTAGAGCAGCCTCGCTGCTCCAGCAGAGTCCCTCGAGCGCGGTACCCAGTGTCCAGGAGGCCTTTTAGCATCTCCTGGGAAGGGAACTCCAGCGCCTCTCTGAGCAAACTGTTCCTGTGTCCTGGATGGTGAGTGGAGAATACGTCTGGCAAATTTGGTGGTGTTGTGTCTTTGCCTGCAGGTTGCCCAAGACAGGAAACTGTATTGCTTTGAGCAGAGTAACGCGCAGTAGGCGAGCACTCCTGGGAGAACGGAACCCTGTCCCGGCAATTTTGTTTCCATTAGTCTTTTTACTGTGCCCAGAGGATAAGTAGTGATACCAAGGGTTGAGGACTAAATCCACTTAATCCTGCCTACACTCTCCCATTTTTGTAGGAAGAGCAGATCAGAAGGAAAAAGCGAGAAGATCGTCTTGAGAAAATTCGGCAAAACGTGCAGTTAAAATATGCAGCAAAGAGGAAGGTGAGTTACTCCACAGAGATCAAAACTTTCTGGTTTGGTTACCTTCAGTATTGTTCATATTTGCTTATGTGTGACTTCATACTGACTTTTCCAACCCGCCTGTTTGAGGAGCTCTTTGTATGAGGTTTCTGAAATTGGTCATCCGAAATTATTTGTTAAATTTTCTTTTAAAACAATTTGTGCATTGATAATTTTCTGTGACAGTTTTTGTGTGTGGGCAGAAATGATGTGTGTTCTGATTGCCTTCTGGCTTTCTGCTTTTCTTTTAAAAGCTTTAATACTCAGGCTTTTTTTGGAAAGATCTCTGTTTTATGAACATGTGTGAACAGTCTGTACTTCTGGAATAAAAATGGTATTAAAGTTCACAGATACATATTTCCTCTCATTTAGGTGCATGAACTGGCCTCAGTGCTCTTGATGAATTTTGATTATATGAGTTATACTTCCCAGAAATACTCAGTTCAGGTCCCCAAATAGATTTATTATGCTGCCAGGCTATTAATTTCTAGTGTGCTCTATGTGTAATATTCTGGTCAGCTCCTGTCAAAAGGAAATGACAGAAATAGTAAAGAATAGCAAATAAAAAATAAATGGAACAAAGAACTTGTCTCTTAAAAGAGGATGAAGAGCATGTGAAATGAGAAGCATAATGAAAATAAAGAAAGCAACTGAGAGAAATATTATGGAGATTTAGAAAAGCAACTGATTCATCTTTTCTGTAGTGCTTACTAACTGCATTTTCTGTATAATTCCATGGTAATAAAATGCTCATTGACATTGGAAGATGGAAAAAATGAACTTTTCTTTGTCATAACACAAAAGTTAATCAGAAAACTGTTCTTCAACAGTTCAGTTTGAATTTTTGTAGAGAGGAAGACTTGTGTTAGAGTAACAGTCATACAACTGGAGAAAAAACAGCAAGAGAAATCTTGTTCTAAACCAGATGCTGAGCTGATTCTAGCTTTGAGTTAAATGTGCACAGTGTTTGATTATGTCCTTACATGTTTGTTTGTTTGTTTGTTCAGGTTTATTTGCACACTATTTTCTCTCAGGCAGACATCTTTTATGGGCCACTTTAAGCAACTAATTGTGGATTACATGAACATTTCATTAAGGGTCTGTTAGTTCAGCAGGCCTTTTGCAGAGAAAGTCCTTCATGTTTCCCCTTCATAACCATCTGTTTGGGCAAGTCTTTGGTTGTTGGTAACAGGTGCCTTCTGTAGAGCTGAACAGCTTCAGCCTTCTGTGAGGGACTGTGCTGTCTTGTGACCTGTTCATGCCATAAAGCAGCCCCTGTGCCACTCTTTTTATATGGGAAATGCTGTGCCTTTGTTTTCCTTCCAGAGATGCGAGGAGGATGAGGCAAAGCGCCTTCTTCAGCTCAGCAAGGAGGCTCTTTCACAGGGAGCTGGAGAGGGTGCTCTAGACCAGCTGGATCACAATGAGGAGGAGCTGATTCTTGCTGAATATGAGAGTGATGATGAAAAGAAAGTGGTATCTGGGTAAGGACAGCGACTGAGACATTTTCTGTCTAATTTTTGTCTTGCCCTGATTAAAGAAGTCATGCAGATTTTATTAAAAAATGTTTCTCACCTTTTCAGACAGTGTAAAGTGGTGGTTGTTCTGGGGTTTTATTTAATTGGTTGTTTGGGGAGGATTTTAGTTTGGTTTTGGTTTTTTTAAACTTTTGTTAGACAGATCTGAGTGACTTGAAGTGCTTTCTGAGAAAATGCATCTTAGAATGTGTAGCAGTGTCCTGCCTTTATCCATGCCCAGCTTCCAAAGAGTGCCTCTGGATGCTGAGTGAATGACCTGAGATCAAGTTCCTTGCATTAGAAAAGCAGAATGGAACTCAGGACACCAGAGTCAGCTGTCAGTTCTGCAGATTAGCACTGGCACCTTGTGATACTCTGAAGGCAGAGATGTTCACATTTCTGAAGACAGAGCTTTGGCATGAAAATCCCATGCACACTTTTCTCTCTCATGCATTTGCTTTATGCAGAAAGCCAGAAGCCATACTTCAGGACAAAAAATCAAACACATTTAAATTACCAATTTGCTAATTTGTGTCTAGACTCATCCTTCTGCCTAACAATTGAAGAACACTTCACTACTTTTTTTATATGTAGGTAGTCTATCAAACATTGAACTGCTGTTGCCTTTGAGGAGCTCTATTGCAGCTGAATGCTTTCCTGAAGCCCTTCTTTATGCAATATCTGAAGGGTGGTAAATTGCTTCTAATGGGAAAGCTTTACAAAAATAAATATATAAATAAGCTCACCAAAGAACAGTATAGCACTAATTAGCTGATGCCTGAGGCTTAGAGGCCCCTGAATCAAAAGAAAAAAAAAATCTTGAACCTGGAAAAAAGGCACAGCCCAGGAGAGATTTTTCCTTTAAAGAGAAAGGCTTGACTTGATTATGCACACTTACACTGTTCTTAAAAAGTTAAATTTTCTTTTACCACCTGAGATGAGTTCTGAGGCTCTTTTTGAGATGATTGAATCATCTCTCTTGAGACCTCACTCCTGTGGTGGAGCATCATTTGATTCTTACTGTGAGTGGTCTGATGAAAGGAAACTGAGCTTTCTCTTTTCTTAGGCTGGAAGAAGATGATGATGATTTGGAAGAGGAGCATGTGACTAAGGTGAGATGAGGAAATTAAATAGTGCCACTTCAATGAATAGTGTAGGAGTGAGCAGAATGATGGCTTCCTTGTACCTTTCCAACAGTCAGGCAGTACAGAAGGATTTAGGAGCTACAAAACCTGCCAGCTTTGTTGATAAAGACAGCTAGTTCTGCTGTGCTCATCTCCTTCTGGACTACACTGCCTGCCTAAGCAGCTTGCTGTGCAAGCACTGCTTTGTTTTTGCTGTGGCCTGCTGTAAAAGCACACAGCAATAAATAGTTTTTTATTGCTCTCCCATGGTGAGTCCTTGTTTTATAGAGACCTTGGAAAATTAAATGGCAACAAAAGCAAATGCAGAGGAGAAAACAAAGATGGGGCTTTTGGCCTCAGCAGTTGTAAGGTGACACTCAAACATGTGCCTTGTGCTTTTGAAGGCTTGAGCAAGGTGAACCTTGCTGAAGTGCTTGGCTGCTTCCTCATAGGATTGGTCATAGGTAGGGATTGGCTTCCATCTTCTTGTCCTCCCTTTGTTCTTCCTCACTGCAGATCTACTACTGCAGCCGCACTCACTCCCAGCTGTCCCAGTTCGTGCGTGAGGTGCAGAAAAGTCCTTTTGGCAAAGACACACGTCTGGTCTCCTTGGGATCCAGGCAGGTACGTGCTGGTGTTCTCAGGGACCCAGAACACATTGCCAGGAGCTGTGTGGGTCTGGTGCCACACAAGTCACCTTGGGGACTGGCTGAGTCTCCTGTTGAAAAACTAAGGCAGCCATGGGTCCCAACAGAGATTTGTGTGATGTACATTTCTCTGTGAACTCTGTTTTGGTCATTTACCCTTTGATGTAAATACAAGAATATGTTTTACCTTTTCTAATATGGAGTATTACAGATGTCTGAGTCACTGAGAAGGTGTTTCTCTTAGTAAACTAGTACTTCTGGCAGCATTTTTTCAGAAGCTGTTGTATAGCAGTGAGCCCTCTTATTCTCATTTTTTTCTCCTAAGTTTCTGTGAGTTTTGAGCATATTTGTAGCAGTTAGTATGTACAATGTCTAAGTGGTAAACTTCTCATTTTTGGAGTCTGGCCTGAGATTGCTTTAAAGAAAAGCTTTCATTTTACAGCAGGGGGTGCTCATGGGGGCACTCAGCTATGAATTGACTCCCTTCCTCTTCCTCTCTTTGCACGTGCCAGAATTTGTGTGTGAATGAGGAGGTGCGACGCCTGGGCGCTCTCCAGCTCATCAATGACCGCTGCATGGAGATGCAAAAGAACAAACATGGTAAGAATGCTCCTGGGGAAGCAATTCCTAATAAAGGTGTCATGAGAGTGTGGAGACAGTGGGCACTGCCAGTCAGTTCTAGTAAGAGTGGTAGAAGCTTGAAAATGACAGGTTGGAGGAACAGGAATCCTTGGTGCTTTTCTTGATCTCCTCCAGGTTATGCTGAGATCAGAATAAATTTTCTGAGTGTCTTAAGCTGGTCAGGACTTCTGCACAGAAAGATACTTGTGTTTGTTAACTCAATGCTGGAAATGTTAGAAGATGTCACATGCTAAATCTAACTGGCAAGAGTAGTGTCTGCTATGGAGATGGAAATGTTACTGCTGAATAATTTAAAAATAGGTGACGGGTCAGGAATACACAGGACAAAGCTTGCTTTAAAATCCATGAGGTTCTGCAAAGTGGTTATTCTAGGCTGCTGTGTGTGTTGCTCATAGCTTTCTTTTGATTTCTACTGTTAGAAAAGAAGAGCAATGAGGAGAATGAGGGGAAGAAGAGACGTGTGAGTCGCACCGTGTGCCCATTTAATTCCTTTGAGCAAATGCAGTTTCTCCGTGATGAAGTTCTGGTGGAAGTGAAGGATATTGAGCAGTTGGTGTCCTTGGGAAGGGAGACCAAAGCCTGCCCATATTATGGGAGTCGATTTGCTATCCCTGCTGCTCAGGTAAGGCGTAACAGTTTAAGTGGCATTAATGCCATTAATTCACTCTACTGTGAATGAACTGATGGCCTGCTCCCTCTAGTACTGTTACTTAGACTGGGGGAGTTTGTAAACAGGCTGTGTTTCTGCCAGCTGTAGTTTTAGTCAGAAAGCAAAGGAAAATGAGAATTCCCATCAGAAGTTCATAAGGATGCTGTATGTCTCAGCATTTTGAAATACTTGAGCAGTTCAGCAAGTGTGAGGCAATACTGACATACAGGTGTACTCTTAGCTCTTACACCACTCTTCTTCCTTTCTGGGTTCTCTCTGAAGACATGCTTTCAGTGCTCCAAAGGAGATTTAGAAGGTAACCTGAGCCCATATGCAATTGTACCATAATAATTTCTCTTCAGCTTACATCCCAGTGCCCCTCTCAAGCATGTGCCCCTGCTTTTGTTCTTACTTTTCCCATAAGTAGAGTAAGTCACTTGGCTGAATTCTGCATGGCCCTCTGATACGGGCTGTTAATGAGTGGTTGTAGAATGCCTTAAGTTTGTAAGGCTGAGAGCTGGAATCAGGGCAGTGTGTGCCTCTCCTGTAGCTGGTGGTGCTGCCCTATCAGATGCTTTTGCATGAGCCTACCAGGAATGCTGCTGGGATCAAGCTGAAGGACCAGGTTGTGATCATTGACGAGGCCCACAACCTCATAGACACCATCACCTGCATCCATAGTGCCGAGGTCAGCGGCTCTCAGGTGAGTCACAGCCTGGCCTGCTAATGGAGAGGGAGCTCTGCTTCCAGCAGTGCTCTTTCTTCTCTCCTTTATAACAACAGCTTCTGCTTTCTGTTTGTGCAGCTGTGCTGTGCCCACTCCCAGCTGTTGCAGTACATGGAGCGATACAGGTGAGGATCTTGGGGAAAAACAGCTCAGCAGAGGCAAGGTCTGTGGATGCCCTGGCTTGCCCCATGGCTGCAGGGTCTTGCTTGCTTTTCCCAAGTGGAAAGTTACTGCATTAAGAGTTCTGCTGATAAAAAGACACTTGCTTCATTATCTCTGTCTAGAATCTGTTTAACTCAGACTCCTGGGGTATTAAGCAGCAAGAAGGGGATACCCTGAGGATTCTGTTTTCCCCTTATACACTCAATTCCTTTCCCTATATCTCCCTCTAATCACTTCTGTTTTGTGATGCAGTTTCAAAGGTTTCAGTCTTTCATGTCTCTCCCTTAGTCTTCCATTGTGCTGATTGGCATTATGATAGAAGCAGGAAGTTTTGAGGAGGAGGAAGCTGTATGTGGGTTTTGGCTCTGCATCTTGCCATCCCTGCAGTGGCTGATTGTTGTGTTCATAATAACTCTGACTGTTTGGAGCATTATTGCAACAGGGTCTTGAGGCATCAGTGCCATTGTAATAAACCAACTATAATTAATATGCAAGGAGAAGTGCAGTGGTAGGAACAGTGGGGGGAGCATGGGTTGATGCTTTGGGATGACCTTGGGCAGGATATCCAGATGACTGTGCCCTGCCACAAACAGGGAGAGTGAACTTGGAAGAAATTTTAGCTCCTGACTCTCCAAAATGAAGAAGAGTTCATGTACTTGTTTCTGTAGTTCATTTCCTTTGGTTAGTCCCTAAAGAGGTTTTGGGGCCTAAACATGTCTCATTTTTTCATAGGAAACATTTGAAGGCAAAGAACTTGATGTACATTAAGCAGATTCTGTATTTACTGGAGCAGTTTGTGGCTATGCTGGGAGGTAAGCAAACCTTTTGTGTCTCCAGGGATACTGATAAACTCTGAGCTAGTTAGTACTTCCTCAGGACACTGTCCCCCTTCCTCCTCTGCAGAGACTGCAGGGAAGTGTTGCTTATCTATAGGTTCAGATGCAAGTAGTTTTATTTTGCAGGCTGGTTTGCACATGGGGAAGTTGACTGATGTCTGCTGGATCCCTTCTCTTTGTTTCACTAGCTTAGGAGCAGCAGATGACATTGTAAGTTGGTAGAGGCAGTTTCCTTTTCTGTGTGGTTTCGAGATCCAGTTGAAGTGGGGATGATGTTAGATGCTAAATGAGGAATACAGCAGATGTATAATATGTATAACAGTGTAGCACAAGAACTGCATGAAATAAATCTCCAGGTCATCTGGTAGCAATGCCTCTGTGTGTCAGCATTTATCTGCAGAGTGGATCTTTCTTGAGTGTTGCCTTTCCTTTGTGAGAAAAAAACTTTGCTTTGATTTTAGGTCCACAGGAATTTGCAGAGCTCACTCCTTTTCTCCAGTGACCTGTTTCCTAGACCTTAGTGTGTCTTGAGGAGGGCATGTCCCAAGTTCATACAGAACTTCCTCCATGCCAGGGGAAATGCAGCTCTTTGGGGCAGAGGCTGCAAAATGAGATGTGAGGTCGGTGTTAAACCCTAGGACATAAAATGCAGTGAGTGGCAGCAATTAATCCTGTTCTGGCTGTCGGGCTCTGGGCATGCAGGTGTCCTTAAGTTTTTCCCCTCCTCCCAGCTGCCTGCCAGCCTCTGTCCTTCCCAGCTCCCTGCTGCTGCACTGAGGAGGGGTGAGGGATACATTGCCGTCCCTTCCCTTTGTCTTTGCAGCATGATGACTACACAGGGTGTGAGCATTTCTGATCCCCAGCCCTACCTGCTGCTTCCTGTCAGAAAGAATGTAGGTGGTGTTCCTTAGGATGCAGCAGCACACTTGTTCTGCAGTGTAGGGCTACTCTAGGGCAAATTAAAACTGAGTGGGAGCTGGTGTTTTGTCTGTATAGCTACATTTTGCAGATGTGTAGTTCTTGGGGTTTTTGTGCACTGTATGCATCAAGCTCAGTCTTTAGTTTCCTGCTTAATTTTGAGATAGATTCAAGGCTACCTTGAATTGTTTTCATGCTTTACAGGTAACGTGAACCAGAATCCTGGAAGTCAGACAGTTTCCCAAACAGGTAAGACACGTGTGAACTCCTGGGGTTTGGAGCTATCAGTCAGGGACATGGGTGTGAGTAGTAAGGGGTGCAGGCCCAGCAGAAGCTAATAATTTCTTTTCCCTTTCTCTGTCTTTTCTTTCAGGGACAGTACTAAAATCCATCAATGACTTTCTATTTCAGAGCCAGATTGACAATATCAACCTCTTCAAGGTAATGCGAATGTTGGGGCACAGGTGGTGATGACTTGTTTGAGATTATTTTGTGAGAGCTGCAAGTAGAGCCAAAGCCCATACTTTCTAACTATCTGTAAGGCAAAGCTGCACTGTAATGGCTGTGGATGCAGAAATTTTGCTACTCCAGTAACCTAACTCCCCGCCTTGACCCTCCAAACACAGCACTTTAAACAGCATGTGTTTCCACTCTGGAATGCCACTGTAATAAACTCTTGGTCTGGCTGGTGGTGCCCACGAAGAGCTATGCAGCTCTCCCCAAAAGCACAGCAAGTGACAGCCTTGCTGGACAGGGATCAAGGACAGCAGGATGGAGAAGGGCTGCTGAATGCCAGTTCATTTTCCTGTCTTCCTCCAACAGGTTCAGCGGTACTGTGAGAAGAGCCTTATCAGCAGGAAGGTACTTGCCCTGAGGTGTCATGGTCAGCAATGCTGTTCCACACTTGCAGTTTGAGATGGAAGATGCAGCAGCTGGGTGGGAGCTTGTCTTCTCCATCCTGTTCTCCAAACAAACTGGTTCCTATGAAAAATACTATATGGCAGATTAACTCTTGCTTATCTAGAAAAAAAATATAATGTGGCTTACCGTGGTATTCCAGTGGGTGCCAATTCTGTGCTGCTTGGCCTCAAATTTGCCAGCCAGGTAGGCTGCATTGCAGTGAAAGAACAGACATCAGAAACTTGTTTTGCTTTTCATTCAGTGGGTGTAGGAAAGTAATGAGAGCTGATTAGGCTGGTTTGTGAACACCTACTGAGGAATTTAATTTGTGGCAGAGCAGCAAACCTGCCTTTATCTTCTCTAAATCCTGCTATTGGTAGTCTTAGTATTTCTGGCATTTGTTTGGCAGCTTTTTGGGTTTGTGGAGCGATATGGGGGCCCCTCCTCAGCTGTGAAGACCAACAAGGAGAACCAGAAGGTGGCTGGTTTGCAGGACTTTCTTCTGACCCTTCAGCAGGGATCTGATAAGGAGGGTGAGTTCAGGCTTCCTCTCCTTCTGCATCTGTGGGCAGAGTGAGAATGTGGAACCCACATCTCTCTGCATGAGGAAAGGGGGGAGGCAGATGTGCAGAATGAGAGACTGAAGAAGGTGTCCTGCATGGGTGTTTTTTAACAGGTCTCACTAGCTGACCTAGGCAACTGTACATTGGATTAGTGAGGTCCCTTTCAAGCTGAATGATGTAATTCCAAGTTCACACCACATGCACTGAAGCTTTCCACTTCTGTGACCTGCTGGCTCTGGGACCTGAGCTACTGTGTGTAGTAGCTCTGCTTAGTGGTGCCATCCACAAAAATCAGATTTTTCTTTTATTTTGTTTAATTTAGCAATGAGACAGAATTTGGGTTTTCCCCTTTAATGTGTATTTATTCTCTGCCTGCATATGTAGGCCAGATATTGTGTTCCTTTAGAGCATGTTTTGTGCTTAACCCCTGTCTTTAGAAGTGTGGCCTAAGTTGCCTTGCCTGCCTCTCCTTTCTTTTTTGGGCCAGCAGGTACCCCCCAGAGCCCTCCCATGGAGGCTGAGCAGGACCAGCTCCGAACTGCCTCTCCACTGATGCAGATTGAAGGATTTCTCTCAGCCCTCACAAATGCAAACCAGGATGGCAGAGTCATTCTCAACAGGCAAGGTACTGGAAAGGGTGAGCTGGGGAGGGGTGGCATGAGTCAGTCACAAGCAGGGTGCTTCACTGGCACTGAGGGAGGAGATAAAAGAGTCTCTGGGGAACCTGGAACCTGCATTTGTGCCATCTGTGATGTAGGCTGGCACGCTTGGTCTGTCTGAGGATGCTTATGACTCCAAGGGAATTTTTAACCAAGGGCATTGGGGCAGGGTTTGCAGAGGTCTGCTCCCACTTTGTATGTCAAGTTTTGTACTGCAATTTACTGCACCTGTTGTGCAGCTCCAGGGAGATTAGGAAGCAGAAGGTAACTTCCATGTTGGCATTACCTGCTGCTGCCTCTGTCTGTGTTGAACAGCAAGTCTTTGAGAGGGGGGTACCTGCCAGAGTGCCCAGGTCAGGAGGGAGAATCTCTCATGTCCCTGAGTATGTCTCACAGCTCCCTCCTGAATACTCTCCTCTCCTTTTCCCAGGCACAGTTGGACAGAGCAGCCTCAAATTCCTCTTGCTGAATCCAGCTGTCCACTTTGCCAAGGTTGTGGAAGAATGCCGTGCTGTCATCATTGCCGGAGGCACCATGCAGCCGGTGAGGGAATAAGGATGTTCTGCTGGGCTCTCAGCAGGTCGGTGGTGCTATCTGCAAGCCGGGGTGGAAAGAGAGCAGCCAGGCTGACCCCGTGGTAGGTTGCACTAGCACGGGGAGCAGTGGGAGGAGCTCGTGATGCCACCTCGCTCGGCAGGGCCTGGGATCCCACTGGGACCACGCCACGGGGGCTGTGCGGAAAGTCAGTGCCGCTGTGTGCGGGCAGAGGGCGCTGCCGCTCCTCTGCTGGGCCGGGTGCAGGCTGCCCTGCAGCAGCAGTGCTGCTGCTGCTGGTGTAGAGGTTTTTGAACACTGGTACTTCACTTGTCTTTGTTTTGTGGATCTTAGGTGGCTGATTTCCGAGAGCAGCTGCTGTGCTGTGCTGGCGTGGACCCTGCCCGTATCGTGGAGTTCTCCTGTGGTGAGTGTGCAGTGCTGGCAGGGAGGGCTCAGCAGTGCAAGGGCTGCAGTTTGCCTTTAGCACTAATCTGTCAGCACTGAGAGATATGTGGCATCTTTTCTAAAAATCAGGGCAGCAAAGGGGTGTGAGTTCCCTTTCACTCTGAGCTTCCCTGTGGTCTTGACTGGTATTAGCAGGCAGTGTGCCATGCCTCCCTCCCAGGGGCTGAGGGGATGGAAGTTGGAGCAGCTGAGTGACTTAGGCACTTTGGCTTAGCCAGGCAAACGTTTGCCTCTGTCACTAGGATGCAATTAAAGTTCTTCAGCTCATGGGGTCTGTGCCAACAGCAGTGATGTTAACTATCCCTACTTGTTTTTGTCCCCAGGACATGTGATTCCTCCAGAAAATATTTTACCCATCATCCTCTGCAGTGGTCCTTCCAACCAGCAGCTGGAGTTCACTTACCAGACCAGAGACCTGCCTCAGATGGTCAGTTTGTCCTTTGTTCCCTTCCTTGAGATCTCTTTTTTGCTTCACATGCTTATATTTCAGAGCAGGCTACACTCTGTGTTTTAAGAGGGGAGCTGAGCAAAAGCCATGGCAATGGAAATCCCAAACCACAGAAACAGCTGCAGGTGTTTTGGCACGTCTTCCTTCTTCCTGTGGCAGGCCAGTGGGCACCCAAGGATCGACACTAGCTCTGCTCTGCCCCTGCTGAAGCTCAGGCAGATGTGCTAACCAGCTCTCAATATCTGTTCTAATGGGATAGCTTCCATCCACTGAGGGAAACCTTCCTTTCCTGAATGACCACAGCTCCACAGCCATAACAGAAACCCTGGGCTAGGGAAGAAGGCCAAGCAGTGAAGAGATTTTTAGTGATGCCCAGCTCCCCATGGGAGTTCTCACAGACCTGGCATATTTCCTACATTTTTTCCTCCCCTAAGGCATGTCACAAGGAAGGTGTGATCCTGGGATTGAGCAGAGAATTGGAGCAGTATTAGCTGGGGCCCCTGTCAGCTGCAATATGCTCTAATCTCTCTTGCAGATGGATGAGACAGGTCGAATCCTTTGCAACCTGTGCAATGTGATCCCAGGAGGTGTGGTGTGCTTCTTCCCCTCCTACGAATACGAGAAGCAGGTGTATGGACACTGGGAGAAATCAGGGCTGCTCTCCCGCCTGGCAGCCAGGAAAAAGGTGATTGTGCAGCCAGGGCAGTTGGGACTTTCCATGGAGGTGTCAAAACCCAAACAATTCCATATGCATTATGGACCTCTCTCTGAGTTGTTCCCATGGTCTGTGCAGCAGAGCAAAATGGATGTTTATCCAGCTAATCCCTCCAGGAATGAATAAATTACACTTCCTGGGTGGCTGAGCACTGAGCTGCAGTCTAAATGAGATAGATTGCAGCTATACATCCTTGAAGTGCACACTCTCTGTAGTGGCCATGGGGGCAGACAGTCTTTGCTATCCATAGCCAGCAGGCTTGTTCTCTTGTGGCTGGAAGGGGCTGTTCAGGTTGAGCTCCTACAGGGAATTTGTTTTTCCCAGGCTCATCTGTGTGTCCTTTGAGCCCAGACCAGCACAGCCAAGGGCTAGGCAGAGTGAGACAGTGCAGTTCATAAGACAAATGGCATTTTCCTATCTGCCAGAAGTAGAGATGAGAACTGGAAGACAAGCAGTGGTGACTCCTGTTGAAGAAGCCATGAGAAACATTAAATAGGGAGATCACTGCAAATATGAAGTCTTTGCAATGACTCTCTCAGGTATTTGAAAGCTGGGTATTGAAAGTCCGGCAGTTCAGCTGTGGTGCAGGGATCTTGGATCATGTGCCAGGGGAAAGAAAAATTACAAATACCCTGGCTGTGACTTATGTGTACCAAAAGCTAAACAACTTACCACAGTCCCAGATATTTCATAGCTTTGGTGATTCTTGGCATTCTGACACATGGGGCAGCCTGTAGGTTTTTGGGAGGAAGCATTGTGCTTCATTTTCTCTGTGTCTGTAGAGTTACCACTCTGGAATGCCTTTCAGCTGTGTCCTGTCAGGGTCCCAGTGCTCTGCCTGGTTCCTCCAAGGCTTTGGGCCACACACAGTTTGTTCCAAATTTCACTCCAAATTGTTCTTGTTTTGCCTTTGCAGTCTCCAGCAAATTGGATATGCATTAGTAAGGTAATCTGGTGTAAGTGCAGCAAGTGAGACTTTCAGCTGCCCACACACAAGATCAAATCTTAGCAGGGGAAGGTTGAAGGCTTTCCTGAGGTTCCTGTGGTGAGATCACACTTAGATTATACAAATCACACAGGGAAAGTTAATTTAAATCAGAAGCTTAAATAGCTACTTTTCAATAAGTTAGTTTTGACTTATATTTATAAATGCCAGTTATTCTTCTACTGAAAGATTGATTTTGAGTGGTAAAATTTTATATTACTTCTTGCTAACCAAAGGAAAACACATTCTGTAGGTTATTTACTCTTACAGAGAAGACAGATGTTGGACCTCTTGTTTACTAGGAAAACTACTTGTTTTAGGCCAAGATACAGCACCTATAAAAATACAGCTTAATTAACTGCAGAGGTTTTCAGTAACTAATTAGGTACTACTTTATTTATGCTTTGCACGAAAAGCTAATTTATTCCCTGGGCAAGGGGAGCCCCTGCTTGGAATTAATTGATGATTCAAATTGATTGCTCCTGTCCCTGTCCTCCAAGATCTTGCAGCTGTAGAGTCTCCTGACCCCAGAGGGTCTTGATTCATAGGTGCAAGAGGTGCACGTTGCTTTTTTTGTCTCTCAGCTCTCGGACTTGTAACTTCTTGCAGTATTGAACAAGTCTCCCAAAGGTGAAAGGCAATGTTGGAGGGGCAGGAGCAGCTGCTGCTCCCTTCAGAGCCTAGCTGAAAAGAGCTGTAGTGCATTTTCAGGGTGGAGGAAAGGTACTGGTTAAGTTTTTCAGGCAATTTACCCTTGCATGACCTCAGTCCTATATGTTGTTTAATGGCATGGGGGTAAAATGATTTGCTTCCTTTAAACTGTTTGCTTCCTGTTGCTGTGTTGCTGAACTGATGAACTGTGCCTGACAGATCTTTCAGGAGCCTAAGAAAGCCAACCAGGTGGAGCAGGTGCTAGTGGAATATGCCAAATGCATAAAGGTAAGCTGAGCAGGCAGGCTGGTGGGAGTGTGGCAGCCCAGCAGGTATGGGAATGCTGCAAAGGAGAGCACTTTTATCAAGGAAAGAGGGCTCTAGCCTAGGTGTGGGAGTGTTTCTAAAGCACAGAAATGTTCCCTGCTCTGGTTTAAATTGCTGGTCCTTCTCCTGCAGCGCTGCAGCCAGACAGGAGGACAGATGACAGGGGCCCTGCTGCTTTCTGTAGTTGGAGGCAAAATGAGTGAAGGGATCAATTTCTCTGATGACTTGGGAAGGTAAGGTGACTGCTCCTTGAAAAGCCAGCTCTGGCTTGTGCTGTAGTGACTCCAAGCATAATGGGCACATCAGTACTTGCATGGACAGAAAATCCTGGGGAATGTGTGAGTTAGCTATGCTTAAAGCAACAGGAGGGGCTGCTGGGTGGTGTAAAATCCACCTGTCCAGGCCACTCTTCCTGTGAATAATGCAGTTAGGCTTGCTGTGCTAGATAATCCCTTGTTCTGGCACCCTGAATCCCTCTGCAGCTCTGTTCAGCACGTGCTTGTCAGACTGCTGTGCTTTACTGTTGCCTTTGGTTTACAGGGCTGGCTGTCTTTCAGGGGTGCAGTGACCTCTAATTTATCAGTCTATTGGCAAAGTGCCCTAGGATGAGACATTAAGAATAATGCAGTCGTTCCTTGCAGGTGTGTGATTATGGTGGGAATGCCTTACCCCAACATTAGATCACCAGAACTCCAGGAAAAAATGACTTGGCTTGACAAAACAATGGTAAGAGCCACTTACACCTCTGTCTCTTTCAATTCTGCTTTATAGTACTGAGTTCCCAGCACATGAGCCCCCGAGCTGCCTTCAGAGGTTTTATTTTTCTTGAGCTTGCCCTCATTTCCCAGACAGTGTGGTACTGAGAGCACAGCCTTCTCCAGGCTGCTCCTGGACAGGTGGCCCTAAACACAGAGAAGTTTGGTGGAGGGAAATGCCACCAGAACTTGCTAGCAGCTCTGAGCTCCAAGGGGAGCAAGGGCCTTTCAACCCAGAGGGGGTGGTGGTAGAAGCTGCTTGCCAGGATCATTTGTCCTTTCTCATTGCTCACTGGAGGTGCTGTTCCTGGGGACAAGATTTCTGCCTTCAAGGGCACCTTGGATTGGCTCTTTGTGAATGTTCAGCACAGTTTACTGACTGCAGCCTTTCTTCTGTTCCTCCTTACTCTCCACTTGGGGTCTGCCTGGCTACTTACTGGGTAAAAGTATTTACCTCACTTTGTCAGTAAGATTGCCCAATTTGTTCAGACTTGCCTATTTCTTCTTTCCAGCCCAGAGCTGGTGGCCAGACACCAAGCAGAGTGCTGATTGAAAACCTGTGCATGAAGGCAGTAAACCAGTCGATAGGTAATTCATCCTTCCTTGGACAGGCTGGGGGATACCAAATACACTGAAGGAGGAGGGTAGGAAAAAGGGGGCATTACAGATGATGAGAACAAACAATTGACTGGGCCATTCTTTGTTTTTATCCTCTGAACAGGCAGAGCCATTCGCCACCAGAAGGACTTTGCAAGCATCCTGCTCCTGGACCACAGGTACACACGCCCTGCCATCTTTAACAAACTGCCCCAGTGGATCAGGGAGAGGACCCAGGTGAAACCTGCCTTTGGATCAGCGTTTGCTGAGTTAAGAAAGGTCAGAACTCCTTGTATCTTGTCCTGCTACCAACACTGTCCCCATTGTCCTCATCTGGACCTT